>NW_027507150.1:0-52500 GCF_052324685.1 Brachyhypopomus gauderio
ACAATTAAAGATGATTAAATGTCTGTTTTTATGTTATCGATTAAAATGATATTATATTTTATTCCGAGTAAGAATGCTCAAAAGTTGTACTTTAAACTTGTTTGTAGAAAAAAGGATTGAAGAACGGGATGATCCCTTTATTATCCTGTTCAATTCTGCGATTTAGTCACATACGCACCTAGACTGGACCTTCTTCCGGTTAAAGCTCCTTGTCGCCCTTGAAAACTGATCATGCCACCATCGAAATGGCTGGGCGTCCAGGAGGAGGCCATGTCCGGACTCATGTAGGCGGCGTAAGGACTGGAGTAGGATCCGCTGACCGAGCGCACCAAGGCGCCTCCGTACTGCTCGGCCCGTCCACTGTTGCCCAACACGAGCGGGTTCTGGTAGGTCGGGTCCCTGCCAGTGCTGCTGCTTACGGGCGGACTGTGAGTGTAAGAAAAGCCGGGAGGAGGATGCGGACTGCCCCGGATTGAACGAAGTGCTGTCCGCGCCACTTTTGGGGCCAGGCGTGGTGGTTTCCAAGGCCGTGGGTCTGATGGGCGGATTCGCAGGTCTGTAGGTAAGGCTGCTTGGCCGGTACGCCGGGTGGTGGGCACGTAGACAGGTGAGCTCGCCGACGGATGGATGTAGTTCCCGGTGTCGTGGGCGTAAGGGGAAGGGTTGGAGGATAAGGCCAAACTCGAGTACATTCTGAGCACAAAAATCTACACACTCCGGGGGAGAAATAATCTCAGTGCAGTTGTCAATGTAAGTGAAGTTTCGTCCAAAGTCTTCCGTTCATTAGATTCTTGAACACCTTCCTGACGACAAACGGAGAGAAGAATAAAAACTATGGTCTCTATATTTCAAACAGCCTTACTATGCTCAATCGTATTATATAAAAATTGAAAACATTAGCAGGTGAAATCTGGGGTGGGGTGGTTTCAGTTGTTCATAATAAACAAGATCACATGCCGAGGTGATCTGTTATTTCACATCTTTTACATTAATTAGGGGTTATTACCAAACGGGGTGATAAATATAACAATACTACCAACGTGAGTTTAAAAGGATCACAGTGCACACACTAAATATGCCTATCTAAAATCACCTTGGACAAATCACAACCTTAGCCTTTTCGATCATTTTATCTGCAGAGTTTTGATTGATAGTCTATGAAAACGACATTAATGAGCACTCGTATCTTTGTGCACAGACATTAAGAATGAACCACGATTCCGGCCATTCCAGAACAATCTAGACAACAACCGTGTCACCAATAGAGAGTCGAGAGGGACCAAATCGAAAACATAATAGATAATCAAATCGTAACGATATCTCTGATACATATATTTTATCATTGGAAACGCAGATCACAAAAAAAAAACCATTGATAGCTGTATGCACAATGCTAATGCAGTTTCATCTAAGAGCACTCGTTGTATTATCTCACCAGATAAGGACGGTCGGTGATAAAGTTAGTATCCCTGGTTTCCAAGTGACTTGATTGAGTAGCAGCTCCGATGAAGCTTCCCCTTCTCTCTGGTCTCTTCTTAGCCCAAGGTAATATATCGTTAAAACCAAATAAATCTAGAGGAGGCTTAGTTAAAAGGCAAGGTTGTGCGCTTTCCTTGTGTGTTGCGACTTGTCACCCGTGCCTGCTCGGTATCAGGAGATAGCTGCGGAGGGCGATAATGCCTCATATAACTGTTCTCTGATTCGGTCTTTACTTTACTTCGAGTTATTTGTAACAGCGGGACCACGTGACGCGCTCCATAGGTAGGAGCCGTGGAGGAGAGGCGGGCTGCAGGAGGGCTGGGGCAGCGGGGGTATAGCAGTGTGGTGGGGAGGAGGGCTGGGGCAGAGGGGGTATGTGGTGGGGAGGAGGGCCACGACCAGCTGTGCCTGGAATCTACCTGAGAAACCTGCCTTTGCTGAATTTGCAGTGTCTCGAACTTTGCTTTTAGTAGCAAAAGTTAACGTTTAAATCTGATTGATCGGGGGACAGTTCAGATGTAAATAATCAAAAATAACAAAAACAAACAACGTTTTAAATGCATTAGCGAAAAGAGTCGGGAAAATTACAATTTTCTTACAAGCTCGGTTTATTTAAACGCAAATAATTGACTAATTCGCGCACTGCCGATTCTATTATTATGTCAGGGGGTTAATTTACCTGTCTTGTAAAATAAAACGTTGCAGTAAAATAATCTGGGCTTTCCAACGAGAGACACAGGACAGGTTTTATGGCCAGTTAAATCTGGATGAGTTCACTATAAATGCAGCAAGCAGATAAGAGAGGCGAGCAGAAGCTTACCATGAAAATGCAACAATAATCACCTAGCTCGTAGTACTCAGTGGGAGATATTGTTATCTTATTGGTATACTGTTTGAGTTTTAACTTTGAAAAAAATGTTGATGATAGTTTAGATACAAACAAATAAATATTTAGGCACATCCACTTTTGTAAGCTGGTGCTGTTATATTTATTATAAATTTAAGGTTATCTTGTGACGACAATTCTATATCCCCGGATAACTGCACATAAAACACTATTTCATTAGATTAAGATTGATGTTTTACACTTTAAATGAACGGATATATTTAAGTGACACTTATTTTATATGTATTTCCTGCAAGACAAAATGTGAACGTGAATTTTCTTTCGGACACGTTGGAGAGATTATCGATATTTTGGAGATAAACGAGATTGTTAAATAATTGTGTGACCTGTAAACGTGTCGCGCACTAAGCGCTTTGAGAGCACGATTGACCACACAGTGTCTGCCCGGCACTGCCATCGAGTGTTTGATCACCGCGGAGGCCGAAACAATCTGCGGGTTCAGGTCACAGTTAATATTCAACACTTCTTTTAATCAAGGACGCGTTTTGTCAACGATTCAATCACCACAGACGTGCCAAACTCTTCAGACCTTGTTCGCATTGAAAAACAAAGCTTGATTGTTGATGCTTAGACACAACTGTCACCTATTATTATATTCGGGATACACATTTGTCATAATACGAACTAGTGCACACAATCATTGGCCAGTTATAATTATTTAAGGGATTAACAAGGTAACAGACCTTCACAATAAAAGTGTGCGATATCAGGCACATGCAAATATATTTCCTCAATTGCCCCCCGGGGATGAATAAAGTTTTCTAAATCTGAATATATACAGATCGAAATACATATAGAAATAAATATAGCCAAGCATAATAATAATAATAATAATAATAATAATAATAATAATAATAATAAAACTTGTTAAATGTAAAAAATAAATTATTTCAAGGAATAATAAAAAAATACCAGATTTCACGGCGAACTACCAAAATAATAGAGGAAGACTTGGGCATCTTAAAACATTTTAAGACACGCCAAGAATTCGAATTAATGATCCAGAAACGAACAGAAAATCCTAATAATAATTTTTCTTTGTCTGATGTTATGCGTGTGTGTCTGTGTGTGTGAGCGCGCACGAAGGTTTGTGTGTTATAGTAATATTTGCGTGTTTTTATTTGGTGATGGGAATAATATTGAGAAACGGGGAAAACTCTTACAGAATCTGATGAAAACTTTAATTGCAAATTACTGATGAGCACTTCATTGCAAAACTACCCAGCGGTCACTGATGCTGAGGTTAATAACGTCACTCTTCAAACCAACAAAATACACATTAATTTGAAATTATGTACGTATGTGCCTAATCAGACAAAACGATAATTCTAATAACAACTGAAGGGGAAACGATTTTTAAATCCAGTCTATTCATTTATTCAATTGAATTGAGGAGCAGATCAATGAATTATCGTTAAACAGCTACTCTATCTTCTCAGTACACAAACCTGTATTTGTGAATCATAATTCTTTGGCTGTTAAGATAAAGATATGTCATATTAGGTTGGCGATAAGACACAAGATGGGCCTTCACTACGAAGACATATCTTAACTGGAGACACCTGAAATGAATCAATGAAAGTGAAATACATTTACTACGATTAGGCTATAACTAGTAGGTTAATAAATTAAACTTATCATTTTATTTTATAAAATTTGTGTTGGTCTCAATATATGCATTTATGCTGCTAAGATTGTATTATCACAGGTAAATAACAAGGTTAATAGCCTACGATTAACGGTGTGTGTTATTGGGTAGGGAGCGCAATTATTATATCTAGCAAACTAAATATTATAGAAGATATTTTGCAACATGTCTTTGAACCATTTACTTAAACATTGTGATATTAACATAATCGTGATCGTTCCCTGAATCGGAATGCGTGTTGGGATGGTATCTTAACCTCTACATTTCACAGGCTACCAAACGCTGGGGTTAAGGCGCTGTGTAATGGTCTTTCAGGAGTGAGTTGGTGATCCAGTGCTTATGAATGAGGTGTCTCCAGAGACCTTCTCCGAGTCTCATTACGATGTCCATCAAGACGCTCCACGCCACCGCGAGAGGGGGTAGACAGCGCGCGCCTCTCCGGTCAGTCTCTGGTTAAGTAAATAACATACAAAGTGCTATCGCTGTATTCTAAATCCCATTAATAAAACTTATGTATATTTCAAGAAATGTTCTGTCTTTCCTAAATTGTCTAACCATTTTTAGGCCTGCAGCAGTTATACATATTACTGTCAAAATTCCCATAGTGTTACAGTGTAGGCAAATTAGGTCTGTGTGGTTAGTTATCTTCTACTTTAAAAAGTCTGAAGGATAACATGCTAAACTTTTCAATGTGTTCACAGTCTCTCAGACTGATTTATGTCACTGTATGCCTTGGCTTTTGATGCCAAATGATGAATTTGAGATCTTTACTGTTTGTGAGTCGTTGTCCTGGAGTGTTTGGGGAATTCTGCCACTAGTTTCATACATAACCTCGTTTATTTTGGTGAAATTGCTTCACTGGGGTTTGTGAGTCTTAGATGATGTGGATGCACGTTTGAGATTAAGGGTTCACACTGTGATTTCTATGACGCTCTGTTTGTATCTTTATAAGATTGCATGGCCATGATTTGGTTGCTGTTGATTACAGTAAAAACGCCTTGACATAACGATGAAGGCACAGGTCACACTCTTGTATCGAGACATATTCTCCGATAATGAATGCGACGTAACTTATGTATGACGTAACAACGTTCTTCTTGCGTATGTCCTGGGCATTTATAAGGGACCATCGTTACTATCATCCGAATCTTTGGTCTTCCCTGCACTTTTTCTCCTAGTCTGCAGTACCACCCCCCCCCCCCCCCCCCCCCCCCAACCCCCCCAGTGTGTGTGGTGTATTCCAGGAGTCCAGTGGTGCATCGTGGAGAGGCCGGTGCAGGCTGGGGAATGCGTTGCTGGAGTCAGGCTAATCTGGCTGAGCGGAGGGCTGGCTCCTGTCTGCCTGTCTGCCGTGGCCCTATCTCCTCCGTTCTCACCCCCTCACTCCCTATCTCTGCTTCTGCACTGGGGCACAGCAGGGACACACACACACACACACACACACACAAATATAAACATGTGCACACACACTTGCACAAATATATAAATATGACATACACACACACTTAAACATGCAAGCACACACACACACACACACACACACACACACACACACACACACACACACACACACACACACACACACACACACACACACAACATTTAAATACCCTTCATATTTGTTTTCCTATAGAACACTAACGTCGGCTGTCAGGAGGTAAATTAAGGAGCCCAATCCACATCATCGTGTGTGTGTGTGTGTGTGTGTGTGTGTGTGTGTGTGTGTGTGTGTATGCATGGAAATGATGACTTCACCACTCTGGGAATAATGCACAAAGTGCAACACCTAAAGCTGACTGAAAGTGCACGCAGAGCAAGGAACACTGAGAGCTGGGAAGCTCTCGCTGCCCATGACCGGACACACGGTCCCACCTCCTCCAAGGTCTTCCATCCTCACGCTCGGTATGTACAGACTCCACCAGCCACAGCTACTTCGTCTTTATGTAAAAGCAGGCGAACAACACATCAGGTGGTACAATTGGTATACAACCAAACACTTTTATCTCTCTGTCTGTGAATAAGAGTCAACAGTCAGACAGCATACAGGGGGTTGGTACTGAACTGAAGGAGCTTACCGCAGCTGTGAGGCCAGTCTGTAGTTACACGGGGCAACACTCGTGTGTGTGTGTGTGTGTGTGTGTGTGTGTGATGGACGCTGCTCAGACAGGCTGGTTCTTAGGTTCATAGTGCATGTTTTACGAGCATACTGTGTTGTTCTTGGCAGAGGAGATGCTGATTACAATTGGTCTTTACTATGTGGCCAAGAGTGACTTCAGGAATTGTGACAGTCCTAACATACTGTAGGACCTGTGTCTCCAACAGGGGCGTATGGAGAGACGGGACACCCCCTTGGTTCAGCAGGGTGGGGCTGGGCAGACCGAGGGCATTGGCAGGGGAGTCAGTGGCAGACAGGTGTGCCATAAGTGACAGCAGACACACACACACACACACACACACACACACACACACACACACACACACACACACACACACACACACACACACACAGGAGAGGTGGGTCTACAGAGTGCTATTTGCTTAACCCATGGACGTAGTTTTGATTTCACAAGTGGGGGGGACACAACCTGGGGGTGGCGAACTGTTAAGCGGGGGGGGGGGGGGGGGGGGGGTGCTGCATGATCCTAGTGCTAGATTTGTCGCTATTTGGATATTGGTTTTTTTACCGTTAAAAAGTGGGGGGGGACATGACTTTGTCACTACTTAAATATTTGGTTTTAACTGTAAAAACTGGGGGGGACCAAAACCGGCTTTTGAAAAAGTGGGGGGGACATGTCCCCCCCGTCCCCCCCCCAAAACTACGTCCGTGGCTTAACCTAGCTTTTTAATAACATGCCTAAAATCTTGCACACACATACACAGACAAGCATAAAGAAAGTGTTGCAGGAATGCAAAATGTGGAGAGGTGAAATAGCACGTGTGTGTGTGTTTATTCGTGCGTGGGCAGCTCAGTGAACACCGAGCTCGTGCAGCGTCTTTCCACGATATTGAACCCGGGCGTGGACAGTGTCTAACCTGATTGCAAGTGTACAGGTTAAACCCGACAATCATTTAACCCAGGCCCAACACTGCTCCTTCAGCCACACCGTCCAGCTCCGTCCAATAGCAGCTCTCTCCCCACACCTCTCAGTGCAACCGCACACAGAACCGCGCGGGAGATAAGCCAGAGCGATCCGGATGTCAGAACAGATACGGCATAAGATATCTATGAGGGACAGGGACTCCTTTAACTGTGACTGAAACCCCACGACGCCACCTCGTTCTTTGTTTTCTCTTGAGCCGAGGAGGTCTGGCAGAAATTGGAGCATTTCGTTGACGTGTGGGGGTTGGATGGTTCTGGGGCTGCTCTAGATGTTGGCATATCTAGATGTTTAAACCATATCAAAGTGAGGTTCCTCAGCACACCATGCCATGTGCTCAAGGCCCTTGGATTATTATAAACAAGCGATAAAGACAAGCACGTTTGTGACGTTATTGTTTTATTGCATAAAGCAGTCTGAAAGTCTACGACTGGTGGCTGAACAGGCACGGTGATGATGCTTTTGGTTCTGGACTGTGCTTGTGGATCTGGCAGGGTGGGATCTGGCAGATGGGTTTTGGTAGTGTGTGTATGAACTGCCACAACAGAACCACAGGTTGGAGAACGTATAATGAACGCTGGGAACCAGCTGCTTGATCTGCCACAGCATCAGAATGTTGCTTAGAAACTGCTTCCCATGTTCTTTTAGTTTTACTGGACCACGTTTTGGTAAAGATTAAGTGGTTTTCTGTGATGTGGGCAGCAGCAATGAAAAGTTAAATAGGGTGTAAAATATCACCCCTTTTGAAACCATAAAAAGCCCATTTACACACTTCATTTACTCCAACCACACTCACACACGCACTCACACACACACACACACACACACACACACACACACACACACACACACACACACACACACACACACACACACACACACACACACACACATACACGTGTACGCATTAGCAAAGCTCTACAAGCAGCTGTCAAAGGGCCAACTGCTCACCACTAATAAACTACTTATTTACAGAAGGTTGGGACTGGGGCAGCTATTGGAAAAACACACCTGTGTGTCTGTGTGTGTGTGTGTGTGTGTGTGTGTGTGTCTGTGTGTGTATGTGTGTGTGGTTGAGTCACTGATGAGCTTATTGATCATGGTAAGTATCCTTTGGTCACTAACCTTTGAGAGCTTTGTCAGTTACAGTGAACAGTAAGAGAGCAGTAAGAGTGTGTATGAGGGAGACGGAGGGAGAGAAAGAGAGAGAGGGAGAGAGAGAGGGAGAGAGAGAGGGAGAGAGAGAGGGGAGAGAGAGAGGGAGAGGGAGAGAGAGAGGGAGAGAGAGAGGGAGAGAGAGAGGGAGAGTGAAAGATTGGAGGGGGGATTGAGACACAGGCTGACTTACATAAAGTTACAATTACACTAATGCTTCCTTTAAGTTTTGTATTTCTTCATATTTTAAACTGATTATTAAACATATTTGTTTTGAATCTCTTCGTTCTGTGAATTGTTCAATGATTTTGAATTGATTTTGGGGGCAGTCATAGCCTGGTGGTAGGGAACTGGTCTTGTGACCGGAGAGTTGTGGGTTCGATTCCCAGACCTGAAGCCATGATTGAGGTGCCCTTGAGCAAGGCACCTAACCCCAACTGCTCCCCGGGCGCCGGGCTAGGGCTGCCCACCGCTCTGGGCACGTGTGATCCACAGCCCCCTAGTAATCACTAGTGTGTTTGTGTGTGTTCTAACTGCACAGATGGGTTAAAACCAGAGGACAAATTTCGATTGCGATGTAAAAATCACAATTGACAAAATACGGCACATTTACATTTTGCTTTGCTGTTTTGGTCAGTGCAATAAAATGGGTTCCACCTTTAATCAGATCAGATTTAATTTCACTTTCACAGTGAAGGACTGCAATGGAATACAAATAAACAGCTGAGTCACACCAGTCATATATATATATATATATATATATATATATATATATATATATATATATATATATATATATATATATATATATATATATATATATTTCATGACCATAGATAAATCTCTTCTGTTAACATGTAAAAATGAGAAGATACACTGCACAAAGAGTCCTCTAAGAACCTCCACATCCTCCCTGTGCTCTTTCTTGTGCCTTTCTTCATGTGGGTGTCTTGTGTTCATGTTATCTGGAGAACTTCAGACCGATGGGATGTAAGGAGCTTGTGTGATAGCATCGCCATGGTGAGCAGCTTCATCTGGGAATAGTCCACACTAGCAGCTAGAAGGAAGAGAAAGCAAAGTTCAACACTGAACACTGTTGTCATTTCAACCAGTATTTCAAAGATACATTTAAAGGCATTATAAGTTTAGCCTAAGTGTATTATGAGTGCTAACCCAAACAGATTTACGGGGTCCATACACTGATATGGGCCACTTATTCCATAAGTCAGAAGTTTTATACTTCAGTAATTTTTGACAGTTGATTAAGTTGAGGTGATTAGAGGTGCTGGATTCATGACGAAATGATGGGCATCTAAGCAATCAAAATTAAAATACAAAGTACTATAATGAAATCATACTGAGACCCAATTATGTTTTGACTTGTAGGATCATCTGTATTAGTAAGCAAATTAAACCTTGCAGCCCCCACACACCCCAACACTCACAGGAAAACCTTCACCTCTCTGTGGATCACATATAGATAGGAACAGCTTCAGGCCTGCTTCATGAACCTTTGTAAGCACAATATTCTCACAACGTGTAAGTACAGGTCTATTCCAACACAGCCACAGACAGCTGTGCTGAGATTAGCTGAGCAGAGCACGTGTGTTATCACACTGGATCGTCTATCTAATGTAAACGCCTCTCGTCACACACGCTATTCTGCTGACTCACAGCTGTAAGCGCTGTGGAATGCTCAGGTGTTAAAAAAAAAAAATACACGTAAATGCACTCAAATACACACATTGGAGAGGGAATCTGAAGTACAGCAGCCTTGTAGCATTGCAACACCAAAAAGCTGTGCAATAATCTATACCTGCCTGTTAGTCTCTTGATTCAATCTGATATAATCCACAAGAGAGATGTAGATGTAGGCTGGCCTGTTTTGATCTGCAACAGGGTGTACAGTGTGTGAGAGTGATGGAGGTGTGTTTGATACTGGGGCCTACAGGGAGTGTGTGAGAGAGTTTCAGGTCTGTTCCACACTGGGGCCTTCAGGGAGTGTGTGAGAGAGTTTCAGGTCTGTTCGACACTGGCGCCTACACGGAGTGTGTGAGAGAGTTTCAGGTCTGTTCCACACTGGGGCCTACACGGAGTGTGTGAGAGGCACATTTGGAATTTGATTTATTTGCTGACTATCTTTCCAATCATTAGCAAAGGAGTTACACAAGAGTTATTGCCCCAATCAGCTTTACCTTACTAATAACGCTGAGGAATGACAATTCTTATCCGTTATCAACTCACACACACACACACACACACACACACACACAGTAACCCACCCCCTCCACCAACTCTTGGAAAACTAAACAATCTCAAGTCTATACAGCTGAAAATGCTGAACTATTAACACAACACATGCTACAAACAAAACAACTGAACAATTTTTAAAGCTTAGATATTTGTCACAAATATTCTTATACTGTATTTGCATACTAAATACTAAAATGCACATTCTAACTTTAAACGTTCAATTGATCGCTTTATTCATTGGAATGTCTGCAATTTAACTACGTATAAATTGGATTATACAGGTCTTTTTTTCTCATTGTGCTGAGGTAGCAAGTTATTTAGACATCCATTCATTATGCTAAACTAAACGAAGTTAAATGGTTCAATCTCACCTTCAGAACACGTGTTAAAGAGTAATCATGAACTCACCAGGCACGGACGTTGAAAAAGTTCAAAAATGCTAAACGTTAAGGTATACTATCTCCGACTTTAAGATGAAACGTGTCATTGACTTTATTGCCGCTTTGTGAGTTGCTTTCAAGCTTCTCTCATTCACTTTCACACGCTTTAATTTATAGGTGACGTACTTCACCTTTTTGTGTAACGTCAATTAATCATTATCAAACGTGGCACTAAATCGGCGTAAAATTGGCTAATTCTGATGTTATCGACATTAAGCAAAATGTCATTTAAATAATATTACTATTAAGGCCTAACAGACGTAAGGCGTAAGAGGAAGATCTGAAATGAATACCACTTTCACCTCTTTTTTTTATTTGTTTATTTTTCTCCGTGGCAAATGTATGCAAAGATTAGTGAATTGCTAACTGAGGAAGTCAGAAACATTTATTTAGAAACAATTAGATGGGAAAACACAACATACTGTGCTGCCAACTGGTCAACTTGTCATATTATTATTATTTTTGACGAATTACTATGATTTATTATTATCATCGTTATTATTATTGCTGTTACCGACGCTATCGATAACTGTCAAAACATTGTCACATCAATCTATAGTAACTGCACAAATTAAACAAAAATATTCACAAGTTGCTCATGCCATCCTAATTTTTTTTCAATTGTCGCAGTTTCGAGAAAAATCGAAGATACTGCTCGTTGCTGTATTATTATTTTGTTTGTTTGATTTGGATACTTTAAAAACAAAATACATTATGAATTACATAATTATATCATAATGAGTTTCTATTTTGTTTAGGCTACCAGAAGACTTGTCCACAAGCCGCGCACAGTTCTCATTTTCACTGGTCAAATTATTTCTTATATGAAAATGCATAAATGCATAATTAAATGGAATACACAACTTTATAATGTCGTACAGTACTACTGTAGTTAGGATGCAGTACTTTAAAGGCCAAATCGATATCATTCGTCAATACAATATCAATTACAATACTAATCGATAATCATTAAGAATGGCGCCTTGTAGAATAAGAGCGTGACGCCTTCGCGCCTCTCGGTAATAGGCCGGGAATATACAGGCTAGACACGTTCAATATTATATTAAGAAAATGAACGTTTGACGGTTAAAAACAACGGTGTTACTGCGCAAAATACATATGGATACAATAATTTGCCTTATGATTGCCTTCAGAACAACTAGTCTAAAAATATGATCACTACTATGACTAAGCAATATTTACAATATCCAATGGTGATCCAATGGTGTTTGTGGTGTATTCCAAAAAGAGGGTTGTGGAGAACGCTTGGGGAGTTTTTAGCTTTGGTAGCTACAATATTTCTAGTTACTGTTCAAACTAAATATTGAACTGAGAATAATGTTCCACAGACAGCCAGAAACAAGAGTAATTAAACAGTGATAACGCTGATTTACACATCTCTGCATTATATTACCACAGAAATATATTTCCACAGACAATACCCTTCATGAACCACTAGATGGAGGACTTACAGTATTTACCCTGTGTGTGCCATTAATTACACTCTCTCTCTCTCTCTCTCTCTCGTGCTGACAGAGGCCATTAGAGTGCTTAGCTAAGTCTCCAAAATTATATTAGCCAGCACTTCACTAAATAACCAAACAAGCCTTTTTCATCAAATCACCTCCACTGAATTATAGGCTATTATTGGACGCTAAGCAGCTCGTAGCGAGGCTGTGTGCTGTGTGGACGCTTTGGTGGACAGAAGGAGCGACACGCTTCCTCATACCACATCAACTTAGTGTTTCCATTTGATTCATTCACCAACCTACATGACACACCATCAAATTTAAACTGTCCATTTGAAACATTTCCAGTTTTGGGGTGAAATAAGCTAACCGAGCCAAACAGTAAGTCTGTGGATTGCTCTATTTTTAATGGGCATAATAGCTTCTGTATGCTACAGGTGGGACCAGTGCAGGATGTGTCTAAGATGTGTCTTACATACTATAAATGAAGAAACTAAAGTTCTTCGATCTTACAAGAGTGGGGAGCAGTACCGTTTGATATCTGTTAGCCGAACGTGGTCGATCAAGCAACGACTTCATATCACAAGTCATATCACAATGGCGCGAAGCCGACTTTGAACGGTCAAAAAGCAGTATGCATTTAGAAGGCCTGAAACGGCATCGACAGATCGATTATACGTGTTTTCTCAACCTCTGTTAAGTATCTCTTCCCCTTTCCTCTTCCTAAGACGTTTGGGAAATACCTCCGATTACGTGGAGAAAATGATCAAGGGAAAATCGCAAGACAAAGCTGGAGATCAAGTATGAAAACGGATAGCATCGCCACCATATGAAGGAACTACTAGAACCGGCTCAAGAAAAAAAATGAATCGTTGTGCATGGTCAAATAATGATAAAAAACGCTTATCAGTGAAAATAAACAGCTCCAAGTTATTGCATACTGTATTTTAAGCATTTACTTAGCGAGAAAAGGCTCGCATGGTAATGACGGGCATCGATCCGCGTTGCTTTAGGCTATTAATGGGAGCCGCTCTGCAGCGCTAATAGGGCTCCGCTTATTCTGTAGAGGTTTAATTAGCCTGCCGCTGAAAATGTGCTTAGCGCGCGCCCTGCCATTCGGCCCTCACGGTGGGGCAAAGGCGCTCATTTCACGGGCGGCTGGGACTTGGGAAGACGACGAGGCCCTGTTCGTTCAACTAAAGCGTTCATTAGAGGGCTGGCGAGGCGCGTTTGTCCACCGCGTGGGCCTGGGCTCGCGCGTGTCCTTGCGTTTACCTGTGCGCTCGTGCATAGCGCGGCAGAACGCAGAAGTTAATTAAGTGCCACGTGGCCTCAAAAGGTCTGATGGAAAACGGCGCGAACTCCGTGATTACGAGCTGCGCGTCCTTGTTCTCGCGCGCGCGTTCACACTACTTCGCCTCCCTCAGCAAAACCGAAAATGAATAAACAAATTAATAAATGACACCGACACCGGGGGACGCAGAGCGGGCACAGTGGCGCTACACGCGCTCCCCTATTTTTAATGTCCCTCTCGTGAAAAGAGTAATTTATTCATAGAGAGCAGATTAACTCAGGCAGAGGCAGGGACTTTATTTCCCCAAGTTCCCCCGGGGCCCTCACGCCTGACTCGTGTCATATTTACTGTGTAATTGATTTTTAAGCGCATTCTTCATCTCGTTTGCTTTTGCCTGCGTCTCCACCCACAGGCATTGATCTCGCCGCACCCCTCCCTCCCCTTAAAGGGGGCGCTAAAGAGCTTTTCATCTTTCTTCCTTCTTGCTCTCCTTCTTGTTCATTACCTCATATACCAGAGAGAAAGGGTGCTGAGGGTGTGGGGGTCTGAGCTGAAGTGGGCATGGATGCTTTGATTGCAAGACATCAAAAAGTGCCAGAGTGCTATGCTACGTGAGGAGGGGGCCGCAAGGGGGAGGCATCACTAATCAATCCATGGATGCATTGTAAAATCAATGTGCTGTATAATTAGGGCAATCCAAGGGTAGAAAAAATATCTGCACTGCACTTTGGCTTGTCTGCAGTCACAGGCTACAATCTACCTGGCGTTCACAAAAATCTCTCTCTCTCTCTCTCTCTCTCTCTCTCTCTCTCTCTCTCTCTCTCTCTCACACACACACTCACACACACACACATTCTGTCTCTCATTCTCTTTCTCTCTCATCATCTTTTCCTCTCTCGCTCTCTCATTCTGTCTCGTTCTCGCTCTCTGTCTCTCTTTCATTCTCTTTCTCTGACTCTCAATCACTCGTGTTGTTTTGTGCCATTGAAAGGTGTTCATATAGTGTATGTGCAGTGTACTCTATGTGATTCCTGTGTACAGGATGCCATGATGCCATCAGCAGTGCTCGTGCCACCCATGCAGCTGTGGAGCGTTTCAGGGTTAAAGAGACTGGGCGAGCCAGTCACCTGCACTCTGCTGAACGTGCTCACTTACTGAAGGATCACGTACTGAAGACAAGACAGATTATCAAGAGACCCTCAGATAACCAGGACCTGAAAATGAGTGCAGTTCAGTCTGGGCAGGGCAGTGTCAGGGAGGTGACAGTTGTAATATTGCAACATGGCGGATGTAATGTGGTAACATGACATTTGTAATGTAACATGATGGTTGTACTGTTGTAACATGATGCTTGTAATGTTCTAACGACGGTTATACTGATATAACATGATGGTTGTAATGTTGTAACATGACGGTTATACTGATATAGCATGATACTTGTAATGTTGTAACATGACGGTTATACTGATATTATGGTTGTAATGTTGTAACATGATGGTTGTAATGTTGTAACATGATGGTTGTAATGTTGTAACATGACGGTTATACTGATATAGCATGATACTTGTAATGTTGTAACATGACGGTTATACTGATATGATGGTTGTAATGTTGTAACATGACGGTTGTAATGTTGTAACATGACGGTTGTACTGTTGTAACATGACATGTAATGTTCATTTGTCCAGTTACTCATGATCCTCTGAAGCGAGGGATTTATTACATTACATATAGAAAGGACTGTGATTCCTGCAGGATTCAGTCTGTATGGATGAAAAACCATGTTAAATTTGATATTGTGCATTCTGTCATTCGTGCCTTGTTGTTTAACTGCAATGAAACGAATTAGCTTAGAAGTCTAGACATATTAAGAATAGGTTACATCTCACTGGTACACTTGAAAGAATGAACACTGCAGTTCTTAATATTGTTCAAACCCGGTTTTGCTAACTAGTCAGTGTCCATTACAGGAGAACATCACCCATTACTGAAGACTATCCTAAATGAAATGCAGGTAATGAAAATGCAGGTTAATGTATTAAAGGTCAATGTGTTGCTTGGTGCAGGAATTCTGAAGGCGTATTGCTGAAGTGGCATGTAATGGTGGTTTGCTGCAGTGATTTCTGGGCTGTTGTAAAAAGGTCTCCACTGCAGGCACTCCCCTCAGAATGCAGCAGGACACACAAGCCCTCCTATTGTGATGTATATGTACTTTTCTCTCTAATGGAAACCTTCCTACCGAGCATAGGGAATGAGTCGATGCACAGATGCGGACACACTCTGGCACGCACGAGCACACGCTCACACACGCACAAGCGCACGCTCGCACAGACGAGCACATGCTCGTACACGCAGGCACGTATGCGAACCCACACGCACGCAGATGTGTGCACACAAAGCATGCGTGTCAAATATAAGGATAACAAAACATTTCCGTTTGTATTTATGAAAAGCGATTCACGTCAGCAGAAAGGCAACATACACACGAAGAGAACAATATCATCTCTTACTTTAAAATCCACTGAGGGAAGGAAAGCGTGATTAAACACAGGCAGCCCTCCTTACCCTGTTCTCCTTCAACCCACTCCAGTCTGACACCGCAGGTCTGGGGACCTACATCCTGCTCAATATCCACTAGAGGGACCCCAGAAGTAAGTGAGGAACCCCCAGAAAATACATGAAAGTGTGAATGAGGGATGAACGGAGAAGAAGAATGGAGAGTTGAGCTTCAGCCAGGGCTCATATATATGTAAAAAAAACACATTTTTGAAGAAAATGGAATATGCAAATTTACAATCACATAGGTGCTCACACACATACACACAAAAATATCTGCCTTTTCTTTTATCTTCCCACCTCTGTTTATCAGTCTTTCCTAGAATGTGACCCTATCCAGGATATAAATATAGAGCTTAAGCAAACGGTCAGTTTTGCACTCGTTTTAGCTTGTTAAATTTAGAGGCGTTCGACTGTGATGATACGTTATCAGCTCAGCGATACGCACCTGCTGCCACGTTCTCAACCTGCAGTTTCAGGATACGGCCAGTAGAGGGCGACTACTAACAATCGCAAAATACCTACTGGGCCCTTTCCATTTTAATGGGCAAGACCTTAGTATACAGAGCACCCATATCTAATAAGGTCCTTACTTACGATTTCTTACAATGTCACTTAAGGTTGCTGATCATTAACTTGCTCTGCAAGTGGGAATGAATGTAAAGGATGCAGACGGAGGCGGTGGATGACGTAGGAGAGACACACTACTGCTGCTTGACCCTTCGAAAGTTAATGTGATCTAAAGTAGCGTGTAAGGAAATAAAGGGCCCTTCGGATTAGGTCATGATAAAGGGAAAAAGCAATAGAACGCAAAATTGTCTCTTATGGGGAAGAGCGTGAGAGTTGAGCAGAGAGGGAGGGATGAGGAGAGGGAGGGAGGAGAGAGAGAGGTAGGGAGGAGGAGGAGAGGGGGAGGGTGCTGGTGAAGAGACAGAGTGCTGACTCTAGCCGAGCACACCCCCTCCCTCTATGCCTCTTTCTTAATCACGGCATTGATTCCTGAAGCTCACGGCTTTAGAAAGAGAGAGAGGAAGTGAGATAGAGAGAAAGAGAGAGAAGAAGAGAGAGAGAGAGAGAGCGAGAGAGAGAAAGAGAAAGAGAGAAAGAGTGTAAAGGGTGTTGGTCAGAGTGTGGCTGACCATGACTGCAATGCAACCTGCAGTCCCAGTATACTCTACAGTATACACTGTGTCCACATTGACCAGGAGAGCATTACAAAGAATGTGTAATATGTCCAGTGATTAGTTCTCATGGTAATATGGTGTAAAAAAAAAAATGAAAAAAAAAACCACTGCATAAATTATTGCTACAGCAAATAACTCTTTCTGCAGCTGTGGCAATCAATAAATATTAGTAGTGGTCTAATTACTTTTAGGAGGATGGCAATTAAATATTAGTACCCCATATAATTGAATTAAACACCTAATTCACCGACATTAAATATCAAGAGAGACGTTTAATCGAAAGGTGTTTCCTAATACAGAACATGTACAATAGAATATCCCAGAGCTCTTTCCTTTATGTTCAATTTATGTTTCAGAATCAATTCTATTAACACATCTTCTGAAATTAATGATAACGAACAAATAATAATAATAATGTGTTTTCTTGTCCTCCAAAGAATATTTAGGGAAATACTATGTTTATTGCTTCAGGGAACAGTGGAAGTTTATTAATTGGATGGTGCCTTTGGTCTGATATCTAGATCTGAACACCTGACCTGCTTGATATGAAAGATTATATAAAAAGCCCTCAATTACCCCTCTCAGAGGAATTATGGATACACGATCAATACTTTCACAAACACGTATGCTCACTTTTTCCACACACACACATCAAATTGCTAAATGGTTATAACAGTCTGTTTGAAGACGTAATTTTTCCATGAAACAAACCATCTGATTCTGACTTTGATTTAACATTTTGAACTTTGAACTCAAAAAGTTTCATTTCCAATATCTGGTGTGTGTGTGTGTGTGTGTGTGTGTGTGTGTGTGTGTGTGTGTGTGTGTGTGTGTGAGAGAGAGAGAGAGAGAGAAAGAGAGAGGGAGAGAGCGAAAGACGCAGAAGCTCTGAAATTTCTGGAACTTTTGGTGTGGTGTCCAGAACGCCCATCCGCTGCTGTTCAAAAACAATCGTTTGACATTTGACTCCACCCCATAAAACAGAAAGGCAATTACCCACGCTCCTCTGGGCCTGCATTACACCCTACTTCAGCATTAAACTCAGCTGCTCTGCATGTTTGGCTAGTTCTGCAGTGCTTTACTCAGCAGGCTGCAGGCACATGCGCCTCTCCAGCTATAATGGGTGCACACATCCCAACTGTTCCACCAGTTATAACAGGCATAGGGACCCCAACTATTCCAGCAGTTATAACAGGCGTAGGGACCCCAACTGTTCCACCAGTTATAACAGGCGTAGGGACCCCAACTGTTCCAGCAGTTATAACAGGCGTAGGGACCCCAACTATTCCAGCAGTTATAACAGGCGTAGGGACCCCAACTGTTCCACCAGTTATAACAGGCGTAGGGACCCCAACTATTCCAGCAGTTATAACAGGCGTAGGGACCCCAACTGTTCCAGCAGTTATAACAGGCGTAGGGACCCCAACTATTCCAGCAGTTATAACAGGCGTAGGGACCCCAACTGTTCCAGCAGTTATAACAGGCGTAGGGACCCCAACTGTTCCAGCAGTTATAACAGGCGTAGGGACCCCAACTGTTCCAGCAGTTATAACAGGCATAGGGACCCCAACTATTCCAGCAGTTATAACAGGGGTAGGGACCCCAACTATTCCAGCAGTTATAACAGGCGTAGGGACCCCAACTGTTCCACCAGTTATAACAGGCGTAGGGACCCCAACTATTCCAGCAGTTATAACAGGGGTAGGGACCCCAACTGTTCCAGCAGTTATAACAGGCGTAGGGACCCCAACTGGTTCCTCCAGTTATAACAGGCGTAGGGACCCCAACTGTTCCAGCAGTTATAACAGGCGTAGGGACCCCAACTGTTCCAGCAGTTATAACAGGCGTAGGGACCCCAACTATTCCAGCAGTTATAACAGGCGTAGGGACCCCAACTGTTCCACCAGTTATAACAGGCGTAGGGACCCCAACTATTCCAGCAGTTATAACAGGGGTAGGGACCCCAACTGTTCCAGCAGTTATAACAGGCGTAGGGACCCCAACTGGTTCCTCCAGTTATAACAGGCGTAGGGACCCCAACTGTTCCAGCAGTTATAACAGGCGTAGGGACCCCAACTGGTTCCTCCAGTTATAACAGGCGTAGGGACCCCAACTGTTCCAGCAGTTATAACAGGCGTAGGGACCCCAACTATTCCAGCAGTTATAACAGGCGTAGGGACCCCAACTGTTCCACCAGTTATAACAGGCGTAGGGACCCCAACTATTCCAGCAGTTATAACAGGCGTAGGGACCCCAACTATTCCAGCAGTTATAACAGGCGTAGGGACCCCAACTATTCCACCAGTTATAACAGGCGTAGGGACCCCAACTGTTCCACCAGTTATAACAGGCGTAGGGACCCCAACTGTTCCACCAGTTATAACAGGCGTAGGGACCCCAACTGTTCCACCAGTTATAACAGGCGTAGGGACCCCAACTGGTTCCTCCAGGCGGGCAGAAATACAAAGCATCTACAAAATTCCATGTTATGTGTTTACACTCACAAATACTGTCCCTTTGCTGCAATGACCATAGCTGGGCAGAGTGATGGGTCTCTCAGATACGTCTGCTAAGAAAAAGCCAATTGTGGCAAATAGAACTGAGGGTGTATCACAAAAAACACCCCCCTCCTAAAATGCCCTCAGTCAGTCTTATAGGCTGCAATTAAATGAAGTGTTGCTCATGTGTGCATGGGACATGAAGAAAGAGAGAGGGAGAGGGAGAAGTGTGTGTGTGTGTGTGTGTGTGTGTGTGTGTGTGTGTGTGTGTGTTTGTTTGTGTGTGGACTGTTCTTTTCCTCGCTTAAAGCTCACCACAGATTCTGAAATTATGCTTCATACATCCACCAGTCCTTACAAATGAAAGCCACCCTAAAGAAGATCACAAACCACAAGTTGAAGGTAATGATAATGAGGAGGAGGAGGAGGAGGAAGAGTAGAGACCTGGGTGACATTTCCACACCCGTCCTCCAGCAGAGCAATCGATGCTCGCTGGTGTCCTGCTAATTTGTGTTTTAGCTGTCGGATGCCCAGTGGGACTCCATGATGGATCCATTTCGCATTGACTGTTGGTGACGTGTTGCGCAGTCACAGGGGCTGCTGGCTGTATGGAGGTACCGCTCCGCTGGCCGGCTCTACTGGCTGAAACACTGTGGCCGGGGGGCATTTTTTCAGGAGGCCCACCTTCACGTTTCGGCATCACCCCCCTCTCATGTAAAGGTTGAGGCTGAATGCCTGAACAGTTCAGGTTAAAATTAATGTGGCTTGCTGGTTGGGTCTGGAAAAACTAAAGCCTGCAGTTCAACCCAAGCTGCTGATATCAGTCAAGTGACTTGACGCTGAGTTGCTCCCTGGACCACAGCTGTGCTTGCCACCCCCCTGCACTGGGATGACCGTTCCCTGCCAGTTGATCTAGTTCTCCAGCCCATTGTTCTAAATGCAGCAGCGTGTCACTGGTGTATGTAGACCACACAGGCCTCAGTGGGACCGCAGGCTAGATTTAGCCCCTTCCCCAGCTGGAGGGCTCCTTGGGCAGGCACTAGTGCCAGCGGCAATCATCGTAGCTCCATCCTGCCGGCGGGTGAGATGCGGCTCGAAAACGCCCCTCGAGGGCACCTCCTCGTGGCCGCGTTGAGGGCAACCTTGAAACGTGACATGGAACGATAAACTCCAGATCAACACACGAGCACGAGACAGAGGGAAGAGCGAGACGACACCTGTCACTCTGCGCCTGCTATACGGCTGTCTGTGGGAGCTGGGTCACCGGTTTTCTCCTGCTCTCTCCCCATTCATCCCTCTCTCCCTCCCCATCTCTCTCTCTCCCCCTCTCTCTCACTTTGTCTCTCCATCTTCTGCGTTTAGCAGATTCAGCAGAACAGGAGTCACCGACCTTCAGTGAAAAGAGGAGGGGGGCAGACGGCAGAAGCAGGGGAATAGAGAGAGAGAGAGAGAGAGAGAGAGAGAGAGAGAGAGAGAGAGAGAGAGAGAATAAACAGGAGCTCAAGGGAGAAAGAGAGATCAGTTTGGCACCTGCTGTACAGGGAACACTTTACATGAGCACCAGGGCATCGTCCATGCAGCTACAACTAGCAGCACATGTGATGTACAGTTGCCCTCTTACACCCCCCCCCCCCCCCCCCCCCCCACCACCACCAATTCCAACAAATGACCTGTATAAATACAGCCGGAGGAAAAACACCGTCGTACATTTGTAGGGGGATGGGGGGGGGGGGGGGTGTCAGGCTGAGGTCAGAGCCCCGCGTGAGTTTTACTGAATACAAAAGCGCCCTCGTGCGTGCTAACATGCCGAGCAGGTTGGTGCGCTGGGTGCAGAGCATATGATAAGAGTGACAAAGGCAGGAGTTGTCGACATGAGGGAGTACGGACATGAGGATAATTGAGGTGACGCCTCTTTACAGCCCCCATTGTCAACGGTGGGGAGAAACGTGGTGATGTTCGGTGATGTCATTTGTAAATAAAATAATAGCGTTCTATCAGAATCAGGATGCATACGGGTGCTGGCGGGATCCTTGTCAGAGTTTCATTTTACAACAGCACAAACACGTGCGCATGCGAACACAAACTCACACACGCGTACACAGAAAATGTCTCTTTGGGCTCTAAGCTGTTAAGTGTGTGGGTGTGAGCGTGAGTCTGCGTGGAGTGGCGTGCTTGTGCATGCGTGTGTATAAGTAATAAATCTCACGCAGGAATAAGCGCATAAGAAGCTGCCATGTTTTATGAAACACACTCATAAGCAACACTAAGTGAAATGCATTAAAGAGGGTTGGATTTGCCACTGCAGCCATTAATAAGCAGAGATGCACGCGCGGCTAATTTATTAACGCCCCTTGCCTGACATTCATTATGGCCCCCATCACTTGCTCCGGGCAGCGATATAAAAAACGAGGAAGCCCAGCGAGGGATGGGGCAAGGGGGGGGGGGGGGGGGGGGTGCGAGGGGATGGGGGGGGGGGGGGGGGTTTCGGCTGGAGAACAGGGAGTCAGCGAGCCGTTGTCCCTTTAATCAGCGCGAGACCCCCTCAAAAGACTCAAAAATGTTGCTCTCTTAAAAACGCCAAACCTTTTTTTTTTTTTTTAGATGTTTAAACATAAATTATCAGTGATGGGAATCAACCACGGAAGGAGAGTGTTTTAAGGGGCAGGTAGTCTACTTGCTGACAAACCAGAAGTTGAAATCTTGGGGGACCAATTAAGTAAAATGGAGGAGCGAATAGTGTTCTATGTTTGAATGATAATTTGATTGATGCAAAAAGTCGGTACACAGCAGAATCGCCAATGTTAAGCAGACGCAGGTCTCTAGGTCTTGGAAAGGCACACCGATTTTTTTTTTAAGAAGGTTGTATTTTTTTTCAAACATGAAACTGAATATTTCCTATGGCATAATATGTTGCAATGAAAGACACGGGGCGAGAGGGAGATAGAGGGGGGATAGTCATAAGGATCCATTCAATCTGCCACTCATTAATTATTGAAGGTGCACAGTGTTACTACGACAAGCATGCAAATTCGCATCAAATGTGCTCACAGTCCTGCTCGTGGTCTGCTCAATACTCCTCAAGACTCCTTTTCAGGAGAGTATTCTCCTGAAAAGAATACTCCAAAACACACACACACATACACACACACACACACACACACACACACACGTGCACGCGCACACACACACACACACACACACACACACACACACACACACACACACACGTGCACGCGCACACACACACACACACACACACACACACACACACACACACACACACACACACACACACACACACAGCTGTGATAAGGCTTTCCACGAACTGTTTTCTTGTACTGTCAAAGGTAGGTATTTTTATCATAAGGTAATAAGTTCCTCTCTATGACTTTGATTTAACCATATCCGGTGGGGAGTAGCCTGTTTAACTAAAAGGAATGCACGCCCAGATTCTAACACACACACACACACACACACACACACACACACACACACACACACACACACACACACACACACACACACACACACACACACACACACACACCACAAGCTTATGTGGCTTTGCACTAGACACTCATTGTATGACAAGGATAATTCATCACAGCAGAATAAAGTTGCCCCTCCTAAGACTCCTATTTTGCCATTCATCATTCATCATTCCAGGTCTGACAAAGCAAACCTGAAGCAGCAGGTTTATATGGTCAACACTGGCTGGCCCTTCCCCCACACATCTCTCTCAAATGGAATATAAAAGTTCCCATTCTGACCTCAATTAAACAACTCACGCTTTAAATAGAGCATCAGAACAGAACTTCTGGAACCATCTTATAGCCATACATCACAAACACGTAATGTGAGCTGTGGCAGTTACCGCTGCTACCTTACTGCCCCGTGTTACAACCAAGTAATGCCTTGTAAAATCTGCTATAGCAAACCCTGCAAATCCTTTAAGGGTCCACAGTGACAGCGGAGGATTTGGTGATACAGGAGAACGTGAATTAAACAGCTGGATAAAATGCCAGCTTGTGAACCTTTCAGCACCACTGATAGGCCAGGCCCATAAATTTGGTTTACATGACGTGTTTAAGTGAAGAATATGAACTCCTCCATCCATGAGCCCCTCCCCCAGCCCTAATTTATGCCCCTCCCCAAACCCTACTTCATGCCCCTCCCCCAGCCCCTCCCTCACCGGTGCAGAGGGGCGGATTTTCTAACAACGAGAGCCGCAAAACCTGGGACAGCCCTTTCATATGATGACAGAGAGAGAGAGAGAGAGAGAGAGAGAGAGAGAGAGAGAGAGAGAGAGAGAGAGAGAGAGAGAGAAAGACAACATAGCAAAAGGGAAAGACAGTTAAGAGGACAGACCAGAGGATAGAGCAACACAGGTGGACCAAGCAACAATTTGGGATACTAACAACCCCCCACCCCCGCAACACCCCCACCCCCCCAACACACTCTCTTTTTCTTCTAGCTGATTTCACTCCCCACAAATATGGGAACATAATGTTTTGTTTGATAGCGGGAGCACTGGCCGAGGGACAGAGTCATGCCATTGTCCAGTGAGCCATCTCTAAAACTCCCCACAAGTGCAGACGCCCCAGGCAGCCGCGGCCCTCACACAGGCAGTGTCGGGCGGAGGGGCAGGAACCAAAGCGACGGGCGCAGGGACGGGAGCGGCGCGTTGGGGAGGGCGTGTTTTATGCGGTGCGTAGAGGAGCAGAGTGGATCTTTATGGCTGAAGAATACCGCAGTCAGCTGAAGAAGCCGTATGTCTTTAGCGTGGCGAGCAAAGAGCTGCATCAGCCCTGGCCTTTCGGATGAGGGGGTCCGCATGGCGTGGAGTGGAAACACGGGGGGGTGGGGTGGAGTGGGGGTGGAGTCGGGGTGGAGCGCATGCACGCCGGTCTGAGCTGCTGGTGCAGCGGGCTCGTAGCGCATTCATCTAGACAGACGGGAGATGGAGGCGGAGAAACTGTTTGTTCTTCCGCACTCGTTGGGCTGTGGTGAATGTGATCGGATCATCAGAAACTGGAGGAAAGAGGTAGCAAGGGGGGGGGGTAAGGTGGGGGGGCAGGGTTGCTCAAGTGCGGGGTAAATGAACACATAGCACTTTGCATTCTTCTCTTTGCTAAGCCCCCCAAGTCCCACAGCGTCACACACGCACTGGCGTCCCTGAAGCACGTGATGCGTAAGCACTTCTGGGAGAGGCGAGCGATTCAGGGATCGATGGGTCATGTTTGGACAGTGCTGTATTAGTATCTGCTGTGGCTGTATCTCCAGAAGCAGGAAAAGTGCATGGAAGTCTATTTTTGATATCATAATATCTCATAAGGTTCGGGGCTGCGCGGAGGCCACACCTCTCGACGCTCGCTGGAGCCATGCAGGGGAGATTTGCGCATCATTATTCCGAGGCTATAGCCCTACCCATGAACTGATGCGGCTATATTAGGAACATCTGTCAGTGTTCGGCAGCCTTCCTACGTTGGAAAGTTAGGTAGAATGATACTTTCATTTCTCCCAGTGGGATCGCATGACAACATCCCACCCTAGACACCCATCACACACATTTATTAATTTCTAAGATTTCATGGTGAGTATGAAAATAGGTTATTACTTACAGAGGCAGGTCTTGGAGTGTGGCAGATGCATAACTAATTGTCAGGAATGGTGAAGCATATTGCTTTGTATTCCTTGGAGTAAGTCCTGGTTAAGAGGACGAAAAAACGAATATTACTGTTAGGGATGTTTCTCATCACATGATACAGTCCTCCTGTCCTCTGCTGTAAACAAGCAAACAAAAAGACTGGACCACACTGGCTACATTGTATTTTTCATGCAAATGTTCTTGTCCTGGTATATCAGGTGCTTCAACAATTTAAAGGAATCTCTGACAACAGGCTAGAACGCTATTTCTTTTATGCGTTTTCCTGCAGAGAAAAGTGCATTGAATCCGAGAGGCCACTGAGAAAGCTGGTGTTCTTCATTCACTTCTGCAGACTGGGGTTTGTGACTTTCACAGTCATGCAACACTTTGCATCTCATTGGTATGTGCATTTCAGCTATGGCAAGACGTTCTATAACACACAAAGACTCTATTGTTAACATTGCCACAATATAAGATGTTTACAGATGTTTTACTCTTGACACGCTTGGCTGCTAAACTCGGGAAACTTGATTTTTTTCTAAAATGAGACAGATCTTTCGTGCCTTACAGCTATTATGCCATGGTCTCCATTATCTATCTAGCTTGATAATATGGGGCTAATGTCTTGTCCATGTGCACTGGAGGTTAATGTTTTCATATTGCACAAAGAGAATCACATTATTTGCCAAACAATATTCATGATGGTGATGAAAAAAGCCACAGCCCCACATATTTATTTGATAAAAAGTATACCGGTATATATATATATATATATATATATACATATATATATATATATTTAAATATATATATGTATGTATGTATTTAGTCATTTTATAAATATGAATAATTTTCAAATTTTCTATGCTGAATACTGGAGAAAAGGATGAATCAATGAGTTAAGGGTCATCAAAGTTTGATTAGTGTGTCTAAATCATATAGATGGAAACAGGTTATTTTTGGGGATGTGATTGTATCACGGTTAGTCATAAAACATATTCCATCTCTATCAATATTCTATCCAGACGCTTGTTGAGGTGAACCATTTCCAAAAACATATTTTTGCCCTTGGAATGTGTGTATATTTTGAATACACCTGGAAACTCAAAATGCATAAAACTATTACAACATTAGCACTTTTTAAAAATAACTGTTTTTCTACTCTGAGATCCCTAAAAAGGCAAACATGCAGGTTAATATACTAAATATATATACTAAAGAGATACAGGTGAAACACACTGCTTCAGAATGGTAAAGCAAAACAGATTTTTTGGGATGTTTTGTTAATTTATTGAAAATAAAAATCATCCCATCAGACCCCATCAGACCCAAACACCTTTGGCAGCAACAGAAGTTTCTAGTCTTCCTGGGAATTATCCTACAAGCTTGGCATACCTTCAGGTTGGAAGGGTCTCCAATTCATGACAGAATTGTTCAAGCTCAGCCAGGTTGGATGGGGAGTGTTGGTGCACAGCCATAGGTCTGTCCAGATATGTTCTGTTGGATTCAGCTTTGGCCAGTCCAGGGGCCTCTGTTTAAAACCCTGCATGGACTCCAGAATGAAAGTGTGATTCTCTACACAATAACTGGAGATGCCATACACCATTCATAAACTCAGACTTACTGAATCTTGAACATGCACATCTGCACAACGACTCCTCCATCACTTCTTGAAAAGGTGTACAGGTGATTGAGCTACATATCCCACCCTGTTACTGCCCATAAATATCTGCAAATTGTCAATGCAGATTATCTCATGAATATTTAAATATGTGGTGTTCCGTTCATTATTGTGTGAGATAGTGATGACAACAGTCATCTTTCTTTGGGAAGCCCAATGGTGCTCTGCAGTGGAAGACACCAACACATTTCTCCTCTGCCATGTTGGTTACAATAAAAGGTAAGGAGCTAACGGTTAAGAGGATGTCTGCTGCTGCCTGCAGGAGTTATAGTGATACGAATACAGTCAATTGCTCTGATTACATTTAAGAAACTGGACATTGCTCCAAACTGTGCTTTCAGGTTCTAAGGAAATTGGATGCATTGACATCAGTTTAATTATGCCAACCAGTATGGCTGTCAGGACAGTGTTTTAGGATTTCTGGGATATCTCCAACCTATCGGCTAATTCCCTCTGGATGCAACTGGTTCCTAGGAATCTGAGGGTTGTTAAGACCTGTAAGTGGACAGTTATTACCTGTATCAGTTTTGCAAGGGTGGTCTCTAAAACAGCCAACTCAGTACTCAGTTCCTGGAGAATGTGTCCTGGACATCTAAATCAGCTCCGTAAACAGTCACGACTGCTGGCAACAAAAACCTTCATGGTCTCTAAAATGTGTTATTTGGTTGGCGCAGTCTTCTAATAATGCCAGTAAAAGCCATTTTGCCATCGACAATGCAAGTTCCCTTCTCGCTTCTGCTAATATGTTGTTTTATAAGGCTGTATGCTGCCTGCCATTATCCAACCCATTTTAAGTTGAAATATTATTCAGATTGGGGATTAACAGTTGAAGGCTGCAAATAGTTATTTGGAGCAATAACTACGAAAACATAGAAACTAGCAAATTAAAAGGACTACCCCCCCCCCCCAAAAAAAAAGAGTAAATAAATAAATAATTCAAGAAACATCAGGCAAGTCACTGTTCACTCTCAAATTCTTTCATGAATAAATAGCTGCATAATTTAATATGGATGAGGATGATAATTCCCTACATTTATACTAGGGTGTCATCAATTCTGGCTCCAAATGTGTATGGTTGTGTACATGAGTCAAAATGTCTGTAAATATACACCCAATCTTCAACCAAGTATTTCTTTATAAATCCAACATTCTGTGCCGGTGGTTTCAAAGGCACATTTAAGACCTGTCTTCATGAGTATACGCCATTTATAAACAATACCCCAGGACTTTCATAGAGTCATTTTCATGTTAGCATGTAAACCTTGATGTTAGGCTAGCCCCAGTCTCGGAGGGAGACGCCACACCCACATCTCCTACACTCCTCCCCCGGTCCCAATCACCTTCCTATTAACACATTCCTTAATTATCATCCTCACCTGTTCCCTATTACCTCTGCCACTGCATTTAAACCCACAGGTCCAGCCATGCAGTGCTGTGCATTAGTCTCATCCAGTGAGACTGTGAGAAAGGAGACACACTGCTTGAGCTGCCTACGGAGCTCTTCCCCAGTGCTACACACACTGTCTGCGCTTTTTGACTTTTGCTTGATTATCGCTACGTGGCATTATGGACGGTAAAGATGGGCCTTTAGCTGACTGGCCTCCTGCACCTCCATTCACACCGCGACACTTGATAGAGGTTAAAGGTCATCCAGGATTGCGCTACAGTTTCTGCATCCATCTTCTTTTCAACCACTGTGTTTGCCTATAGTAATGGTATTAATGAGGTAATTCTCAGAGCAAGGGGCGGACCCAGGGGCGGACTGCCATACATTACTACCCCGGTGGGCCTATGGGTTAGTGGGCCGCCGGTGGTTTAACTCGGCCCGTGGAGGAGCCATTGCCGCGCACTGTGGCCGCCGGCCCGTAGTCACGCTGCTGTTTAACGGTGTTATTACCTCCCCCCGCTCCAGTCAGGCAAACCGCGGCTGCGGACTGAGCCTGTAAACACATGAACGAGTTGGACCGCGGCCGCGGACTGGGCCAGCTGATGCGGGCTGACGGTATGCAGCGGAGATCAGAAAAAAAAACAACTTGTCCCAGAAAATCCGGGCCGGACAACGAAAACATACAGCAGCTGTGTCACTTATTAATACAAGTAGTCACGAACTGAAAAAGCCTTGTCCATACTAATCCCACATTAATTACATCTCCCTGTTTGTATCCCACGAGTGACAAGTCAAGAGAGAGACGCCAGTTGCACAGTGACACTGCTGAGGGTCTAACTCATCATGTGATCCCTCCGCCACACGTTTCACACTACTGAAACGTGAAAAAATAAGTCCGCATTGCCGTAAAGATGGAGCAGTCTAAGCCAGGGTGTAAACAAACTACGAAACGTAAAGGTGGCGCTGAGAAGCTGCAGGGTTGCCAACTTTTCAAGATCACTTGGAGTGAGATTTGAACCTGGAGGGGGTGGCGAGTGTAAATTGTTGGCGGTTGGGGTAAATTTGCGAATGTAAATTCGACACAATGTCGTAAAATGTTGCAAATAAAATGTTATTTATTTATTTTTACGGTGGTTTAGCAAATATTTATTATTATTTATGGGGAGATGGGCCGCAGGCCGGTACAAATTCATTAAAGGGCCGGTTCTGGCCCGCGGGCCGCCAGTTGAATAGCCCTGCTGTAGAGTGTATATATGAATGTGATGAGATGCTGTGTGTTGTATGGCCCTAAAGTGGGAATATGAGTTAGCACACCCAATTCTGAAATGGCTGCACACATAATGATGTTGCCTCCTCGTTGGCCAGGTACATCAACGGTGGCTCTGTGTCCAATAATATTTCGACCACGCCTTCTGCCTTTTGTCAGGTTGAAGGCAGCCTCATCCACGTATATGAATCGATGAGTTTGCTCACTTGATTCCAGCTCCATTATATATTTCAGAAGATACAAAAAAAATTACATAAAGTTATAATCTTACAGTAATAAAATTCACTGAAGATCACATCAAATGTACGTTAGTCAAATTTACTGTACTTTATCATTACACAAGGAACTATTTACTGAAATGGGTAGTTACTGTATGCACGTAGATGATACATTATTAGCATTATTAGCTATGACCATTTCACAGATGGCATCCTCCTGCTGAGGTGTAAAAAGAGGACCTCTGCCACCCCTGTGAGGTAGCCCTGCAGGCCTGTGTGGTACACAAGTAGTAAGGCAAACACAAGACTGAGTTGAGTATACATTTAGAAAATATATAAAATTGTAATATGAAGTGTTAGTGTGTACTGTAAACATAAAAATATTACAGTATAGAGTTATTTGGATTACCCACCTGTTCTCTCTACGAAAAGTTTGGATTATTGAGGACACGGTTGATCTCCCAACATTTGGCTGCACCCTTCGTCCAGCTTCAGCCATTGTTAGGCCATGATTGACAACATGGTCTATAAGTGTGGCCCTTATTTCATCTACAACATGCCTATGTCCATGGCCTCTTCTACCTCTCCCTCTGTTATACCTCCTTACTCCCCTTCCACGCACTCTTACTGCTCTTACTCCCCTTCCACGCACTCTTACTGCTCTTACTCCCCTTCCACACACTCTTACTGCTCTTACTCCCCTTCCACGCACTCTTACTGCTCTTACTCCCCTTCCACACACTCCTACTGCTCTTACTCCCCTTCCACGCACTCCTACTGCTCTTACTCCCCTTCCACACACTCCTACTGCTCTTACTCCCCTTCCACACACTCCTACTGCTCTTACTCCCCTTCTACACACTCTTACTGCTCTTACTCCCCTTCCACTCACTCTTACTGCTCTTACTCCCCTTCCACACACTCTTACTGCTCTTACTCCCCTTCCACGCACTCTTACTGCTCTTACTCCCCTTCCACACACTCTTACTGCTCTTACTCCCCTTCCACTCACTCTTACTGCTCTTACTCCCCTTCCACACACTCCTACTGCTCTTACTCCCCTTCCACTCACTCTTACTGCTCTTACTCCCCTTCCACGCACTCTTACTGCTCTTACTCCCCTTCCACACACTCTTACTGCTCTTACTCCCCTTCCACACACTCTTACTGCTCTTACTCCCCTTCCACACACTCTTACTGCTCTTACTCCCCTTCCACACACTCCTACTGCTCTTACTCCCCTTCCACTCACTCTTACTGCTCTTACTCCCCTTCCACGCACTCTTACTGCTCTTACTCCCCTTCCACGCACTCTTACTGCTCTTACTCCCCTTCTACACACTCTTACTGCTCTTACTCCCCTTCTACACACTCTTACTGCTCTTACTCCCCTTCCACACACTCCTACTGCTCTTACTCCCCTTCCACACACTCCTACTGCTCTTACTCCCCTTCCACGCACTCTTACTGCTCTTACTCCCCTTCTACACACTCTTACTGCTCTTACTCCCCTTCTACACACTCTTACTGCTCTTACTCCCCTTCCACACACTCCTACTGCTCTTACTCCCCTTCCACTCACTCTTACTGCTCTTACTCCCCTTCCACGCACTCTTACTGCTCTTACTCCCCTTCCACGCACTCTTACTGCTCTTACTCCCCTTCTACACACTCTTACTGCTCTTACTCCCCTTCCACACACTCCTACTGCTCTTACTCCCCTTCTACACACTCTTACTGCTCTTACTCCCCTTCCACTCACTCTTACTGCTCTTACTCCCCTTCCACACACTCTTACTGCTCTTACTCCCCTTCCACGCACTCTTACTGCTCTTACTCCCCTTCCACACACTCTTACTGCTCTTACTCCCCTTCCACTCACTCTTACTGCTCTTACTCCCCTTCCACACACTCCTACTGCTCTTACTCCCCTTCCACTCACTCTTACTGCTCTTACTCCCCTTCCACGCACTCTTACTGCTCTTACTCCCCTTCCACACACTCTTACTGCTCTTACTCCCCTTCCACACACTCTTACTGCTCTTACTCCCCTTCCACACACTCTTACTGCTCTTACTCCCCTTCCACACACTCCTACTGCTCTTACTCCCCTTCCACTCACTCTTACTGCTCTTACTCCCCTTCCACGCACTCTTACTGCTCTTACTCCCCTTCCACGCACTCTTACTGCTCTTACTCCCCTTCCACACACTCTTACTGCTCTTACTCCCCTTCTACACACTCTTACTGCTCTTACTCCCCTTCCACACACTCCTACTGCTCTTACTCCCCTTCCACACACTCCTACTGCTCTTACTCCCCTTCCACGCACTCTTACTGCTCTTACTCCCCTTCTACACACTCTTACTGCTCTTACTCCCCTTCTACACACTCTTACTGCTCTTACTCCCCTTCCACACACTCCTACTGCTCTTACTCCCCTTCCACTCACTCTTACTGCTCTTACTCCCCTTCCACGCACTCTTACTGCTCTTACTCCCCTTCCACGCACTCTTACTGCTCTTACTCCCCTTCTACACACTCTTACTGCTCTTACTCCCCTTCCACACACTCTTACTGCTCTTACTCCCCTTCCACACACTCCTACTGCTCTTACTCCCCTTCCACACACTCCTACTGCTCTTACTCCCCTTCCACGCACTCTTACTGCTCTTACTCCCCTTCTACACACTCTTACTGCTCTTACTCCCCTTCTACACACTCTTACTGCTCTTACTCCCCTTCCACACACTCCTACTGCTCTTACTCCCCTTCCACTCACTCTTACTGCTCTTACTCCCCTTCCACTCACTCTTACTGCTCTTACTCCCCTTCCACTCACTCCTACTGCTCTTACTCCCCTTCCACACACTCTTACTGCTCTTACTCCCCTTCCACTCACTCCTACTGCTCTTACTCCCCTTCCACACACTCCTACTGCTCTTACTCCCCTTCCACTCACTCTTACTGCTCTTACTCCCCTTCCACACACTCTTACTGCTCTTACTCCCCTTCCACACACTCCTACTGCTCTTACTCCCCTTCCACACACTCTTACTGCTCTTACTCCCCTTCCACACACTCCTACTGCTCTTACTCCCCTTCCACTCACTCTTACTGCTCTTACTCCCCTTCCACTCACTCCTACTGCTCTTACTCCCCTTCCACACACTCTTACTGCTCTTACTCCCCTTCCACACACTCTTACTGCTCTTACTCCCCTTCTACACACTCTTACTGCTCTTACTCCCCTTCCACACACTCTTACTGCTCTTACTCCCCTTCCACACACTCCTACTGCTCTTACTCCCCTTCCACTCACTCTTACTGCTCTTACTCCCCTTCCACACACTCTTACTGCTCTTACTCCCCTTCCACACACTCTTACTGCTCTTACTCCCCTTCCACACACTCCTACTGCTCTTACTCCCCTTCCACTCACTCCTACTGCTCTTACTCCCCTTCCACACACTCTTACTGCTCTTACTTCCCTTCCACACACTCTTACTGCTCTTACTCCCCTTCCACACACTCTTACTGCTCTTACTTCCCTTCCACACACTCTTACTGCTCTTCTTACTTCTGGCTGTTGAGCCTGGTCATTTCTTTGTGGATCTTCCATTGTTAGAAATTGTAGGACTGTGTTTTGCTTACAGTAGTCTATATATGCATGCCAAATGAAGGTTCATGAGATGCCCCTTAAAGAAGTTTCAGAAAACTGCTTGAAGGAGAGTATCAAACACTCCCCTTCATTAGTAAAAGTCATGATTCAGCTGAGAGCTAATCACCAGTTCAAACAATATTGGAGCATTTCTCAGATCAGAATAAAATTTCCTAAAACTACATAAAGTGTAACATAGGCCAAAGACACTACAAGCTACTTTTAAGCTTCATCTGGTTGTTACAAACACTGAACTTGTATTTACAATTAGGAATTGTAATACAATTATGTTTTCCCTCCCATTTCACTCTAATTGTAATTTCCATCTGAAATTATGGTACTGGCTATTGCATGAAATGTGTACTCTGTCATGGTCTTAAATTAGGCACTCAAGACAGACCTTATGAAGCACATTTATAAAGCTCACCTCATCAACATATTGTATGATGTAATAAAGATTCATTCCGGAACTCTCTTGAGTCTTATGCGGCTATTAGAATTCTATTTAACAATCTTGACAGTGTTGAAGGAAGTCCTAGCTAAACTCACACGTGTCCAACACTGGTGACAATGAATGAGCAAGCAGAGGTGTCCCACGGGCGACGTCACATGGAGCGCAAAATGAGTTCTATGTCCTGCACTGCCTTCAACGATCTTCGTTTGGAGGGAAAGCTCTGTGACGTGATCCTCAAGTTCAACGATGTAGAGACCAGTGCTCACAAGAACGTCCTTTGTGTCTGTAGTGACTATTTCAGGTGAGAGAGGCCTAGTTCAGAGGTTGATATGAAGATGTTAATTTCTAGGGTTAAAAAAGATTGTATCGTTTTTAGTTGTTATTAACCCCAAATGTATTGGATATAAGATAATGTTTTTTCCATAAGAAATTTTTCCATAAATGGAAAATAACTTAATAATATTACCTTAAGAGTTTAAAAGTCTGATTTCATGATTAGGATTAGAACTAATCTTAATAACCTTCTAGTGAAATTTCAGTGACTAAGATGATCAGTATTCTCAAAATCAGATAAAAAGTGAGGCAATCCTACATTTAGTATTTTAGTATGTAGCCTCCAGAATCTGCCTCCCTATGTCAACATAACAGCACCATTCATCAGTAATGCTAGATGGAGTGGGAGAGCCCAGGACAAGGAGTCTGAGCCCATTCCTCTGTACAGAACCTCTCTAGATCAGAGTCCTGGGCCCGTTCCTCTGTACAGAACCTCTCTAGATCAAAGTCCTGGGCCCGTTCCTCTGTACAGAACCTCTCTAGATCACAGTCCTGGGCCCGTTCCTCTGTACAGAACCTCTCTAGATCAGAGTCCTGGGCCCGTTCCTCTATACAGAACCTCTCTAGATCAGAGTCCTGGGCCCATTCCTCTGTACAGAACCTCTCTAGATCAGAGTCCTTGGCCCATTCCTCTGTACATAACCTCTAGATCAGAGTCCTGGGCCCGTTCTTCTGTACAGAACCTCTCTAGATCAAAGTCCTGGGCCCACTCCTCTGTACAGAACCTCTCTAGATCAGAGTCCTGGGCCCATTCCTCTGTACAGAACCTCTCTAGATCAGAGTCCTGGGCCCGTTCCTCTGTACAGAACCTCTCTAGATCAGAGTCCTAGGCCCATTCCTCTGTACAGAACCTCTCTAGATCAAAGTCCTGGGCCCACTCCTCTGTACAGAACCTCTCTAGATCAGAGTCCTGGGCCCGTTCCTCTGTACAGAACCTCTTTAGATCAGAGTCCTGGGCCCGTTCCTCTGTACAGAACCTCTCTAGATCAGAGTCCTGGGCCCGTTCCTCTGTACAGAACCTCTCTAGATCAGAGTCCTGGGCCCATTCCTCTGTACAGAACCTCTCTAGATCACAGTCCTGGGTCCATTCCTCTGTACAGAACTTCTCTAGATCACAGTCCTGGGTCCTTGCTTGTGGATTCACTCCACAGGTTTCCAGTAGGGTTCAGATCTGGAGATTCAGATGGACATGATAAAATGAAGGTTGACAAGGCATGATATAATAGTCAGCATTGTGTGTGTATATGATTGGCAGGTCTACATCTGTGGAGGGTTTAATGGACATGAGTGTTTGTTGACGGCGGAGGTCTACAACCCTGAGATGAACCAGTGGAGTCTCATCACTCCCTTGAGGAGCAGACGCAGTGGAGTGGGAGTGATTACCTACGGAGAGGAGGTCTACACTGTACGGAGTGGGAGTGATTACCTACGGAGAGGAGGTCTACACTGTACGGAGTGGGAGTGATTACCTATGGAGAGGAGGTCTACACTGTACGGAGTGGGAGTGATTACCTACGGAGAGGAGGTCTACACTGTACGGAGTGGGAGTGATTACCTACGGAGAGGAGGTCTACACTGTACGGAATGGGAGTGATTACCTACGGAGAGGAGGTCTACACTGTACGGAGTGGGAGTGATTACCTATGGAGAGGAGGTCTACACTGTACGGACCACACACACACACACACACACACACACACACACATATACACACACAAACACACACACACTGTGGGGATGTGCCTTGGGGTAGGCGCGACTCCACGGTTCACACTCTGAGAGACCAGGGTTCTCCCCGAAAAGATCAGGCCGGACTCCGAAGTAAACTTCACCCAGATTTTAATCAGTGCAACAGACGTGAACATAGTCCCTCGGATCAGATAAAACAATAGTAAAACCTCGTACAATAAATGGCTCTGGCGATATGTCGGGGCACACTCGCTACCCCTCCAGGAAGGTCGTTCTTCCCGATAGATCTTCTGTTCGGCCTTTTAAACGAGTAGCCCCGCCCCCAACCTTGTTAGACTAAACCAACATCTTGGAGCGGGACCACACGTGCCGCCTGTTGGAACATCTATACAATACACATGAACATGATAATACACCATTGTTTGTTAATCACATCCTGCATGGTTATGATTTCCTGTCTTTCCCTTGTCCTCCTCCTACAGGATCAGTAGGACCCGTCTCCCCCCCTCTACTGCCGACCGTGGGCTCTACCGGCCAGCACCAGGGAAGCCCTGGAAGACGGTCCTCCCCCCCCTGAGAACATAGGACATCCGGTGAGCTATTAATCTGCATACCCATACATATACATACACACAGTCCAGGTGATGGGTCAAGTCTCTGACCCCATCACACACACACACACTCATACACACACACACACACACACACACACACACACACACACACACACACACACACACTCATACACACACACTCATAGTGGCTGATGACGGGAACAGTATTACATACAGTGAGGAAAATAAGTATTTATACACAGTCAGATGAACATGTGTGTTCTGTTTTTGGAGGTGGGGGGGTTGATGGGGTCTTTTTCTTGCGGAGTGTGGAGGCCTATAACCCCATGACCAACACCTGGACAGTCATGCCCACAATGATCAACCCACGCAGCTGCTTCGGCATTGAGGTGACGACACACACTCACACACACACACACACACACATACACACACACACTCATACACACACACTCACACACACACACACACATATCCACACACACTCATACACACACACTCACACACCCACACACACACACATATCCACACACACTCATACACACACACACACTCACACACACACACACACACACACACACACACACACACACACACACACACACACACACACACACTCATGCACACACACACACACACACACTCACACACACACACACACACATATCCACACACACTCATACACACACACTCACACACCCACACACACACACATATCCACACACACTCACACACACACACACACACACACACACACACACACACACACACACACACACACACACACACACTCATGCACACACACACACTCACACATATCCACACACTCATACACACACACTCATAGTGGCTGATGACGGGAACAGTATTACATACAGTGAGGAAAACAAGTATTTGAACACCCTGCGACTTTGCAAGTTCTCCCACTTAGAAATTATGGAAGGGTCTGAAATTTTCTTCTTAGGTGCATGTCCTCTGTGAAAAAAATCCAGAAATCACAATGTATGATTTAAAAATACATTTTTTTGTGTGTTACTGCTGCAAATAAGTATTTGTCTTTTATTAGTTCCACAAATTAATAAGGTAACAGCAGGGGGAAGATCCTTTACTTATAAGGCCCCCCAGCTTTGGAACAACCTTCCAAAATGCGTACGGGACTCTGACACAGTCACAATCTTTAAGTCTAGGTTGAAAACCCACCTATTTGGTTTAGCGTTTGATAATTAATATCCCCCCTTAGATAAAGGTACAGATCCAGGGGTTCAAAGACGAAAGGTTTTATGGTAGACTGGGGCGCTGGTGCTGGCATCCTGTCACTGCTCGTGGTCACTCAAGTTTGTTGACAGTGCAGTGGATGGATGCCATTGTCTCAGAATGCCCCCAAGCCTATGTTACCTTCTGGTTCTGCCTTTTTAGCTAGGCTGTAATAGTATAACTTAATGCCGGAGTTGCTGCCACACTCCAGAAATGTGTTTAATTTAATCTGTCCTGTATATGTCCTCATACAGAGCTAATTTTCCCTGTTTTATTTTCTCCACATGGCTGCCCGCCTGCTCGAGGAAAAATGAGATGAGGAGAGACAAGCGATCCATCCAGTGCCAGCCACCTACTGCCTGACCGGATGAGCCTACACCATGATGGACATTACTACATCTTTTCCTTTTCTTTATTTCTTTCTGTCTAAATTGTTGTTGTTGTTGTCATGGTGACCGGTGTCGGCCAGAGGAGGATGGGTTCCCCCCCTGAGTCTTGGTTCCTCTCAAATTTTCTTCCTCATGCAAAAAACTAGGGAGTTTTTCTTTGCCACTGTTGCCCTTGGCTTGCTCACTGGGGGCTAGGACTCTGCACTTGTAAAGCTGCTTTGTGACAACAACTGTTGTAAAATGCGCTATATAAATAAAATTTGATTGAATTTGATATTTGAACACCTGTGAAAATCAATGGTAATATTTGGTACAGTAGCCTTTGTTTGCAATTACAGAGGTCAAATGTTTCCTGTAGTTTTTCACTAGGTTTGCACACACTGCAGCAGGGATTTTGGCCCATTCCTCCATACAGATGTTCTCCAGATCAGCCAGGTTTCTGGGCTGTCACTGAGAAACACGGAGTTTGAGTTTCCTCCAAACATTTTCTATAGGGTTTAGGTCTGAAGACTGGCTAGGCCACTCCAGAACCTTGATATGCTTCTTACGGAGCCACTCCTTGGTTATCCTGGCTGTGTGTTTTGGGTCATTGTCATGTTGAAAGACCCATCCACAACCCATCTTCAATGCTTTAACTGAGGGAAGGAGGTTGTTCCATAAATCTCGCAATACATGGCCCCGGTCATCCTCTCCTCTGTACAGAGGAATACAGAAAATACAGAAAAACACCCCCAACACATGATGCTTCCACCCCCATGATTCACAGTAGGGATGGTGTTTTTGAGATGGTACTCATCATTCTTTGTCTGCCAACCACGGCAAGTGGAATTTTAGACCAAAAAGTTCTATTTAGGTCTCATCTGACCACAGAACTTTCTCCCATGACTCCTCTGGATCATCTAAACGGTCATGGACAAACTTAAGACAGGCCTGGACATGTGCTGATTTAAGCAGGGGTACCTTCTGTGCCAAACATGACTTTGAACTATGACGTCTTGGTGTATTACCCAGAGTAACAGTGGTGCCAGCTCTCTTCAGGTCATTGACCAGCTCCTCTTGTGTAGTTCTGGGCTGATTCCTCACCTTTCTTAGGACCATTGCTACACCACAAGGTGAGATCATGGAGCTCCAGTCTGGGGGTCAGGTTTATCTTAGTTGGTCTTTTTTCACCAAGCTGTTTGATAATTGCCCCGTAGCCCTTTCCAGCATTGTGGAGGTCTACAATTTAGTCTCTGGTGTCTTTGGACAGCTCGTTGGTCTTAGTCATGTTATTAGAGTCTTACTAATTGTGTGGGGTGGACAGGTGTCTTTATACAGCTAACGACCTCAAACAGGTGCCTCTAATTTAGAATAACTCATTTGGTTGGAGGTGGACCTTTTAGAGGTGGACTAACAGGTCATTGAGGGCCAGAATGTTTGCTGTTTGGCCGGTGTTCAAACACTTATTTGCAGCAGTAACACACAAACAAATTATTTTAAAAATCATACATTGTGATTTCCGGATTTGTTTTTAAGCGCTTTGTGACAACATGTGTTGTGAAAAGCGCTATACAAATATATTTGATTTGATTTTATTTGTTTTTGATTATGTCTCACAGTGGACGTGCACCTAAGATGAAAATTTCAGACCCCTCCATGATTCTAAGAGGGAAAACTTGGTGTCCCAGGGTGTTCAAATACAGGGTGTTATTTTCCTCACTGTAAATGGTGTCCCAGGGTGTTCAAATGCAGGGTGTTATTTTCCTCACTGTAAATGGTGTCGCCCTTTCATAGGTATTTAAGATACATGCCTCATGCTAAAAAGATATACAGATCATGTTTTTAGGTTATTTAGGCTAAACAAATAAAAGTTACAAATGTTTCAGTTTTTTCTGCAAATTTTCCTTTATAAAACAACCCACTTTGCACAGGTGGTCGACGACCTCCTGTTTGAGTTCGGCGGATTCAACGGCTTCACCACCATTATTGACCTGGAGTGCTACGATGAGAAAACGGAATGGTGCACTCCCACCTGTCTGACATGAAATGAAATGAAATGTAATGAAATGAAATGTGCCATATTTGATAGTGGAGTGAGCGGTGCCATGAACCCATATGCTCCCCTGTGCCTCCCGCAGGTGTAAGGTCCACCACATGGGTGTGTCCCGATGTGCGCTGAGCTGTTGCGTGGTGCCGGGCCTGCCCAATGTGGTACAGTACGCCCCCCCCCCCCGAGACCTGCCCTAGGATGTCCACAGCATCACCACGCTGGCGTGTCAAACAGAGGCCATTTTCACTTCTAAATAAATGTCTCATGCTGAAAAGCAATTCTTTCAAAAAACTAGTCTTGCATTATTTTCCTAGCTGACACATTTAGATCTTGGAAATGATTTTCATTCAAAAATGTCCACTTCAAGAGTTTGGTAATTAGTATTTCTTATGGTCCTAATGAAAAAAAAACCCCTCTTAATTGCACTGTGTTTCTTTCCTTTGCTAGACACTCACTGTCTCCTCAGTTTGTGCCTTTGTGGAACACATTGAAGTGTCACAGGCCTAATAATTAGGAACAAACAAAAATACATATTATTTATAATAAATAATATTTATATATTATATTCTCTGCATTTACTCACTACATGAGTATCTTATAATCAAAGAACTTTTAAACTTTTACTCAAGTAAATATTTGGATGCATACTTTTACTTTTACTTGAGTGAAATTTGGTTCAAGTAACAGTACTTTTACTTGAGTAAAATTGTTGAATACTCTACACACCTCTGTGTCATATACACTACGTTATGTGCCATGTATAGATTCATATACAGTATACATGCACACACACACACACACACACACACACACACACACACACACATATATTATATATATAGTGGGCCAGTCTGTCAGGAAGTCCCGGGCCACTTTTTCTCCCCAGTCTGCCCCTGCTCAGAGCTCAAGTTATTCCACACACACCATTGGGAATTGTGGCTAAATAGTTAAAACCTTGTTTCAACAGACTGGCTTCTTAAGAGCTGCAAGTTGTTCAGGTGTCTATTGGAAACCTCCAATTAGAATGTAATCTTTTGGTGAGAAATGGCTCATATAGGCCTGACTGATGGAGTGCTTCACGGAGGTTCTCCCGTTCTCCCGTCTCTCTCTTATTCATAAACCACTGGGTTGTTGGTTATCCGTCTGATAGACAAGGTCCTTCATTCCCAATTACTCAGCTTGGATCGGCCAAAAAAAACTTTTTTGGATCCTTTCTGAGATGCCTTGACAAAATTGTGTTTCGTAAGTCTACGGACAATTAGCTTGACCTTAGGGCTTGGTAAGTCAGATCTTATAGATTATGTCCAATCTTATAGATTATGTCAAATCAATTGAAGGTGCAGGTGAATGCCAATTAATTTATAAAAGTGCTTGACAGAAGCAGGAGATAGGATATAAAGGATTACAAAGGTTCAAAATAGTTATGTAGATGCCATATTTCTTTCATTTAATAAATAAAAAAGCTAATTTTGGAGTATTGTGTGTATTCAATTTGAGATGGTTCAGTATAGTGTAGGAACAAAGAGCAAGAGCTGCCAGGTGATATTTTTGCTGTTGGCAGGGGTGCAATTACTTACTTCCTGAGGTGTATGCAAACATACTATCGGCGCCCCCCGAACGAAAGTTGTTGATGGGGGGGGGGGGGGGTCGAACGTAACATGGACACAAATTAAGTATTATATCTCATCGATTTGGCGCCCCCTCTAGTGCAGCGCCCCTATGCGTCGCATACGCTGCATGCCCCCTTTTTGCACCACTGGCTGTTGGGCATATCAGCAGCTTTCAGCATACTCTTTGTTCTTAGATCTAGGTACACTGTGTGGACAAATGTATTGCGATAGCTACACATTACACGTACAAGAGCATTTGGGCAACATGGTGGCTTGGTGGTTAGCATGTTTGCCTTTCAGCACTTGGGTTCTATCTGGGGGGAGTTTCCATGTTCGTCCCGTGTCTGTGTGAGTTTCCTCCGGGGTCTCCGGTTTCCTACCACAGTTCAAAAACATGGAGGTTAGATAAATTGGCTTTCTCCAGAAAATTCTCTCTGAGTGTGTGTGTGTATGTGACTGTATGTGTCCAATAAAAAAAAAAAAACAGTTGTGTGTGTGAATGTGCATAAATGTGTGTGTGCTTGTGTGCCCAGTGGTGGATGGTGCTCTGTCCCGGATCTGTCCTCTCTCTCCTTCCTGCATCCGATTCAACCCCCCCAGGGGACTGTGGCTTCCGGTAGAGAGTATGCTGTATGCAATTATAATAATAACAATCTTTATTTGTATATCACCTCTCATACATACATGCAACTCAAAGTGCATTACAGAAAAAATAAAAATAGAATAAGTTAAAAAATTAATTAATTGACAAATAATTATTAAAATTATAGAAGAAAAAGAATGTAAAAATGGCAAACTATTAAAATAATTAGAAGAACACATACATAAAATGGAATTAGGTAAAAGAATGTGATGAATAATAAAATAATTAACCATTGAAGTTCCTCAACTAAATCTAAAGGGTAAGGTTTTCCTCTTCAGGAAGAGACTTCCAGAGCTTAGGGCCAAAGTGGTTAAAAGTACCCTCTCCGATCTTTAACCAGGTTTTAGGAATCACCAGTAGATTGCTGTATGAAAACTTGAGAGACCTGACTGGAACATATCTAACACTCATATCACTTCAAGATAAATGGTGCAAGGCCATGCAGACATTTAAAAACCATCACCAGATCCTTAAAAGCTATTCTAAAACTGACAGGTAACCAGTGCAGTCAGTGGAGTGCAGGTGTAATATGATCCCTCTTTCTCCTGTGGGTGAGGACCCTTGCAGCAGCGTTCTGAACTCGTTGTAGGTGTGAAATAGAGCTCTTTGGGAGAGCAGATAAAACAGTGTTACAATAATCTAGTCTTGAAGTAAAAATGCATGGACAAGTTTATCACTATCAGCAGGAGAGAGGATGTCTCGGACCTTAGCGATATTTTGAAGGTGAAAATATGCTGTCCTGCATGTAGTCGTGATGTGTGATGTAAAGCTGAACTCATCAAAAGTGATGCCCAAGTTCTTAACACAGTGTTAGGCCTTCAGATTCATTTGATTCAAATAAGTCTAAACATCATTCCTTTGTGAATCACTACCAAGAACAAGAACAGTGCCATCTGCATATTGATAATAACTAATACCATGTTTGTTAATAAAATGAGGTAACGGAAGCATATATATTGGTTGAACAGTAAAGGCCCAAGAATTGATCCTTGGGGGACCACACAAGTTATTTTTGGAGAAGAAGTATCTAATACAACATAATCATTGTGCCCATTAAGATAAGATAAACAAGTATTAAGACTATGCCACTAAGGCCTACTAAGTTATGGAGTCGATCAAGAAGGATTTCAGACAACAGGTAGAAATGAGAGGCAATTCTGCAGGTGGGGACCACAGACCACTTCTCAGTACCTATGCTTTCTGGCTGATGTTTTGGTCACTTTTGAATGTTGGTGGTCCTTTCACACTCGTGGTAGCATGAGACGGACTCTACAAACCACACAAGTGGCTCAGGTAGTGCAGCTCAGCTCATCCAGGATGGCACATCAATGCAAGCTGTGGCAAGAAGGTTTGCTGTGTCTGTCAGCGTAGTGTCCAGAGGCTGGAGGCGCTACCAGGAGACAGGCCAGTACACCAGGAGACGTGGAGGAGGCCGTAGGAGGGCAACAACCCAGCAGCAGGACCGCTACCTCTGCCTTTGTGCAAGAAGGAACAGGAGGAGCACTGCCAGAGCCCTGCAAAATGACCTCCAGCAGGCCACAAATGTGCATGTGTCTGCACAAATGGTTAGAAACCGACTCCATGAGGATGGTATGAGGGCCCGACGTCCACAGATGGGGGTTGTGCTCACAGCCCAACACCGTGCAGGACGCTTGGCATTTGCCAGAAAACACCAGGATTGGCAAATTCGCCACTGGCGCCTTGTGCTCTTCACAGATGAAAGCAGGTTCACACTGAGCACATGTGACAGACGTGACAGAGTCTGGAGACGCCATGGAGAGCGATCTGCTGCCTGCAACATCCTTCAGCATGACCGGTTTGGCAGTGGGTCAGTAATGGTGTGGGGAGGCATTTCTTTGGAGGGCCGCACAGCCCTCCATGTGCTCACCAGAGGTAGCTTGACTGCCATTAGGTAATGCAGGACAATGCTAGACCTCATGTGGCTGGAGTGTGTCAGCAGTTCCTGCAAGATGAAGGCATTGAAGCTATGGACTGGCCCGCCTGTTCCCCAGACCTGAATCTGATTGAGCACACCCGGGACATCATGTCTCGCTCCATCCACCAACGTCACGTTGCACCACAGACTGTCCAGGAGTTGGTGGATGCTTTAGTCCAGGTCTGGGAAGAGATCCCTCAGGAGACCATCCGCCACCTCATCAGGAGCATGCCCAGGCGTTGTAGGGAGGTCATACAGGCACGTGGAAGCAACACACAATACGGAGCCTCATTTTGACTTGTTTTAAGGACATTACATTAAAGTTGGATCAGCCTGTAGTGTGTTTTTCCACTTTACTTTTGTGTGTGGCTCCAAATCCAGGCCTCCATTGGTTAATAAACTTGATAAAATCCATTGATGATTTTTGTGTGATTTTGTTGTCAGCACATTCAACTTTGTACAGAACAAAGTATTTAATGAGAATATTTCATTTCATTCAGATCTAGGATGTGTTATTTGAGTGTTACCTTTATTTTTCTGAGCAGTATATATATATATTGGTTCTACACAGGCCAGTCGCGCTCTTCCACACCAAACTTACCAAACCATCTTACATTTCAGGTTTCAGGAAGTTTCAGGAAGGCCATTCTCTGTTCCAGCATGTCTGTACCCCAAAATTGGAAGCAATGATCATCCAAAATGTCTTGGAACACCAAAGCATTACAATTTCCCCTTATCTGAAACTAAGGGGCCTTGATCAACTCCATGGAAAACACCCCTACAGTACAACCCCTGGCACAAAAAAATTAATTGTAGTTAGTTATTGTCACAATTGTTTGTTTAGAGTAAGCAGAGGAAAAAAAATCTGGAATCACTGAGATCTGAGGAAAGTATTATAGAATATGTAATTTATCGTTCTAAAACAAATACTGGCATCAGATTAAATTAGCTAATTAATCTTCAGTTACAAAAAGTGATCACACCTTGGTGAGCTGTTGCATAAAGCAGATTGACTTGAATCATGGCTCCAACATGAGAGATGTCCATTCAAACAAAGGAGAGGGTCATAAAACTTCAATAAGATCTAAAATATGGACAAACAAAATGGGAAGCATACTGGTAGATCAAGGAAAACATCAAGATAGAAAATGTAAAGCAACATGTCTTCAAAAGAAAATGCACAAAACAAATGAGAAACAAGTGAAACTGCAGTCAGTGTCTGTGACCGAACTGTAAAACTTTGCCTAACAGAAATGGAATTTAAATACATGTAGCCAGCGTAGCCAAGGCGACACTTTCTTTGTTTTGGTGTGCACATGAAGGATGACGTCATGAGTAGAGTAGCACCTGCATTGGGTGAGCCATTTACAGGTAGGCATATATAGGGACACCTGTGGGGTCCTAGAGGATAGCGTGGTGGCTAAAGCGCATGCAGGTGGCGGCGTCTAGAAGAAGCGTGTCTGTAACAGCAAGTCCGAAGGTAGGATTAAGTTGCATATTATACTTTTGCACAAGATGACTGATGGAGCAACTAAACATGGTTTGGTTTTGATTAGTGTGGGGACGCGAGGATAGGAGTGTTCAGGTGGAGTGGCCGCAGGTCATAGAGGTAGCAACAGCCGGTGTGTGTACAGAGTACGAGGTATGCGAGTTTGGTAATCATGCTCGAGCGTTAGTCGCACCCTTTCAGACATACGGAGTAAAGCTCCTTTGTTTATTTTAGTCTGTTGGTGATACGCCACATCCATTCTGTCTTCTACTGACTTACGAATGATCGGTTACCAGGTACAATTAGCCACCGTGCATTCTCTAAAGCTTTATAAACACCTGAAAATGTTTTAGTATGCCTAAACCAGAGGTTTCATATGGTTTTTTAATTACACTCTGTATATCCAGTGTTCTGTGACAAGCTGCTATCCTGTCCATGAGTGAAGTTGGTCAACCCTGATGAATGTGGTATGTTTCGTCTTTTTAAATCATATTCATAATGTTGAACGTAGTCAATGTTTTATTGACTGAATGTAATGTTTCTTTCTGTTTTGTGTATATGAAGGGCCACAGCTTCAGTGGGTGTCAGTTGCTGTTTTCTACCGTTTTGTTTTATTTTGTGTTCTTTTATCCAAAAGATCCTACCATAGCAAATTATAAAGTGGTCTTTTAATGATATGCTGCTCAGGGGTATTTAAGTGACCCGTTGTTTTAAAAACCCTTACTCTTGTGTGACTACCTGTATGTCTAGTTATTGGTCGATGTACCTTTTTTTAACTTGAGTCTCTTGAGTATTCTGATCCAGTACTATTTAGATGTGGCTATGTTGAGACTGAGATAGAGGCAGCCATATCGGGTGCTGTGTTCACTTTAGAGTGTGATTTGGAAACATTTGCAGTGTGGCTGAATTTTAGAGATTATTCACGAGTGGTATTGTCAATTGGCTGTCTTTACTCAGTCTCCAAACCACAAACAGGTAGTGTCAACACCTCTTAGATTGTTTCTTGTTTTATTTAAATTAAACTGACAGAGTCTATTGTCTCCAATGAAGACTGTATTTTTGCATCACCGACGTTTGTCTACTTTCTTTAGAGTTCCCCTTACTCTAAGTAAAAAAGCACTAATTAAGGGGTGGCGTAGTTTGGCACTTATTAACTAGGGGGCGCTACACACTTATTAACTAGGGGGCGCTACATACAGAAATGCCAAACGAAAGCCATCATTACCACCAAAACAGAAAATATCAAGGTTACAGTGGGCTAAAGAAAAACAATCATGCACTGTGTGTGACTGGATGAAAGTTATCTTCATTGATGAATTGTAAATGTGCATTGGGCAAGGTGATGATGCTGGAACTTTTGTTTTGTGCCAGTCCTATGAAATTTATGAAGATGTCTGCCTGAAGAAAACATGTAAATTGATATGGGCCTGCATATCAGGTAAAGGTACAGGGGAGATTAAGTGATCAATAAACGCCAAAGTGTACAATTAAATTTTGGACACTTCTCTTATTCCATCTGTTGATGGATAAAGCTGGAGTGATGAACAATTCTGTTTGCTGTTAGTTAAGTCCATGCCTCAGAGAATTCAAGCTGTTATAAAAGCCAAAGGGGATGCAACAATGTACTAATGATCCAGTGATTTTCTCATGATTCCATACTTTCATCAGAACTGAGTGATGCATTTTTTCCCCTGTATTTACTCTAAAAAGGCTTTCTTTTTTACATTTTTACATGCCATCACAATAATAATTTAACATCACAATAATCTTGTGGCATGTCTCTGTTATAAATTAAATAATTGAAAGAACTCCAAGTGAGTTCCTCCAAGAGTGAGAGTGGTGAGTCCATTTTTCCCCGGTGCTTGTATTATCTCTCCTCAACCAAACTTTACAGTTGGCAGTCAGGCAAGTGACGTTCTCTTGGCATTTGCCAAACCCAGACTCGTCCATCAGACTGCCAGGTAGAGAACACATTCCACAGAACACGTTTCCTCAGCTCCAGAGCCCTGTGGCAGTGTTCTTAACACCACTCCATCAGATGCTGGGCATTGTGCTCGGTGATGTAAGACTTGCATGCAGCTGCTCGGCCGTGGAGACCCGTGCTATGAAGCTCCCGGTGTAGTGTTTGTGCTGGTGTTAATGCCAGAGGAGGTTGGAACTCTCAGTAATTGAGTCAGCAGAGTGTTGGCGACCTTTACACACTATGCGCCTCAGCACTCGACGACCATGCTCCGTAACTTTCCGTGGTGTCACCATGGTTGCTAAACACTTCCGTTTTACAACAATACCACTCATAGCTGAGGTATTTACAGTGTTCAATTGTTTTACATATGTTAGCAATGGCAGACTGAGTAGCTTGGGGCTTGATTTAATATGGGACCGGTGGGACTGAATATAATACAATGTGACTGAATGAAACACTTGAGTTCAGTGATTTAAGTGCTCAGTACCTTTTCAGTACCAGCAGGTTTTGGGGTTGGAATGTGTTTTGTAGGGTGCTCTTGTTGACATTTGATGTCATTTAAATGATAATTATCATGCTTTTCAGAGTTGGATCTTGTAGTTGCTGTAAAGATGTTTAGTCATGCTGATTTCACTACAACTTTCAGATACTTGTTTGGTCAAAGAACTGAACTGTTTCTCAGTATGGCAACCAAGCTGCCATTCAGTCCACATGGAAGTGGAATGAATATTAATGTGTGAAATGTGTTTCTTTCCATGATGCACCTTTTCATTGAAGTGGGGAAATTGTTTTGACTCCCCAAATGTCTATTTTTTTTGTACCTGAATTTTTGTTTAATTTTCATTCTATTTGTCTTTGTTTTTTGTTATTCATTTATAGGGATAGTTTTATATTTATTTATAGTTGAGGTATGTTCACTAAACTGAAAATTATATTGAAAAGCAACCCCTCTGTCAAGTTTCTCCATGTTGTACAAAACGGCCAGACAAAGACAAGGGCCATATTCTAACGATCTATAATGAACACAAATGATTATGAACATGTTGAGCTCAACCCTAATATGAGGCAGCAGGTTGCAGCACATTCAGTTATCCTGAATGGCAGCACAATAAATATGCAGCCAAAGTAGCTTATAAACACCAGAAACCGCAAAAGTGAAACATGTGCTCATAAATCATGCTACTACTCAAAATGCAACAGCGCTCAGTAGCTCCGGCACTAAGTTACCACAAAACTCAATCTGTCAGTCACAGTAATAGCAGGCGAACAATACATCACAGCTTCATCATTTTAACACCCAACAAATTAAACAAAGTCAGAGTGTTTGTGTAAAGTCCAAATGAGCATTTCTGCTAAAAAGCTACGGCTGGCCCCTTACCAAACCTAGCCCTATGTGCTTCTAATAATGTGACTATAGCTGTAGTGTTAGATGTCTGTAAGCTAATGAGATGCGGTGGGAAATGCATGTGCACATAACTCCTTCTTCTGTTACATCAATGAGCCCAATTCCTTGGTGGATTGTTTTTATGTGGAGAGTAATTTGATAATTTAATATCCATCTTCTGTTATTGGTCCATCAGATACTTCTAGAACGTAATTGTACACCTGTGCCTAATTGAAGTGATCAGACATTAATAGGAAAGGCTCACACAGTTTAATGGTGCCATGAGAAAATTGTCCTTGGAAGAATAGCCCACAGAAAGTGTCTGCAATATTGAAAGTACCCAGGAGCATGGTAGGTTCCATCATTCTCAAAGACAAACAGGATAACAATCGGTTTTGGTTTCCATCAAAATTTCCATCAGGCCTTGATGGGCGAGACATAAGCCATTCATTAATTAAAAGGCAAATTCAAGCCCTATTGCCCTCCATAAGACACATGAACAACTCTCAAACCACAAAACGTAATTCTCTGGTTTAAAGAAACAAAACTGATCTAATCGGTCACAATTCCAAGGAGCATGTGTGGAGCACACCAGACACAAAGCATCACATCATTAATGTCGTGTACACAATGCAAATCAATGGTACCAGCATCACGCAGTCAGGATGTTTTTTCTATGACAGGGACTGGGGGATTAGTCAGAATAAATGGGAAGATGGATATGCAAACATATAGAACAAACCTGGATTAAAGCCTTTTTTCCAAAGTGCCCAATATCGCAGGATGGTATAAATGTTTATGTTCAAACAAGACAATGACTTAAAGCAAACCACCAAGAAAACAGGTGCCTTTGGGAACTCTGGCATCTCTGGAGAAACCTGAAAATAGCTGTGTACTGAGGTTCTCCTACCCAACCTATCTGAGCTTCAACTAGTCTGCCAAGAAGAAAGTGAAAATCTTGTGACCGAAAGGTATGACAAGCTCATTCATGTGCATGCAAGAAGTTGCTCACAAATGGAGTCTGGATGCTTGCGATAAAAAAATTATCCCAGTATGTTTTTATATAATACACAAACATTTCATAAACTGTACTGGGGTGCAATGAGTGTAGATTTATGAGAAAGAGTTTGACACATGAGATTTCATTTTAAGATGTGTTTGGATTTATCAAAATGTAAATTTGAAAGGACATTGTATTTAATCTGTGTAAATGCCCTAACAGTGCTTGTAATCTTTCTTATTAAAGAGACTCGAAGCTACACACAGGGCTGGGTGAATAGTGAAAACCAATACCTCTCCCTAATGTACTAGTTCAAACTAACAACCCCCATGCAAAACGTCTGGAGGTGAAACCTATTTTCACCCCAAGTTTTTCTCAGTATGCTAATTCCCTCCTGTCAGCTAGCTAGCTTTCTCCTGTCATACAACATCTACAAACGCTGCAGAGCACAGGTGAGCATGTGGTTCGTCCACCACCTTGTGCCAAGCACCACATCTTTTTGAACTGCTGCCCACGATGTGACACAGGGCAGCCCAATGCACTTGGAGGAAAGCACTAACTGCCCTTGTCAGCAAGCACAAGTACAAGCACACAGATGTCCACGATTGGCTGGTGTCACAGAGAGCAGCGCCAAGTTTGCTCCTGTGGACTCCCAGAAATGGGACTGCAGTGGCATCATCAGGGCTTAAGGTTGGGGGTATCCCAGTGATGGATCAAACCGTTTCCTAATGTGCTGGAACAGGAAAAGTTAACAGTGTAATTGGATATAAAAATATAATCCTTTTTGTTGTTGTTTTTTGCATTGCATTTAGGTGTCTTCAAAACATGTCACCTACACTTTTATGACCCTCTCCAAATAAATCACTGAACTTAATAGTAATGCTTAGCAGGTTAAAAAGTAACAAAGCACATAACACATAAGCACATATGTGTAACAACCTCCTGTTTGATGTTGCTGGAGTTTCCTTGAGACAAAACAGCACTAAAGCCTCTTTTCCTTATGTCCGTATGTTTGTGACCCAAAACTTGCTATGGCTCTGGGAGAATAGGGAAGCCAGGACAGTTTTGCAGTCTTATCACTATGGCAAAAGCTGGCCTGACCCAATAAGCAACTGGCGATAGTACAGTACGAGATCTAGGACACTCTAGGACCAGCTCAAGTCTCCTGTGTTCTGTGTTTTCCAACATAAATGCAAAGCACGATGGGAACTGGAGAGGTACGGTTTGCAAGCCTGTAGTACTACATTAATAGTGATCAGTAATAGCCACTTAATATTAATAAAATTGTTAGTAGACACTTAGCTGGCTTTGTCACTGAAACATGCTCGACTCTAGAAGGTATCAGTTATTAGAAATTAAACTCTGTGCATAAGTTTAGCTACTCTAAAAGAGAACAGTCAGAAATAATCTTTAGGGACCACCCATGCACTTACAGGCATGGCTGATTTAATTAATGGCCTCATAATTGGCTCAGGTTTAGACTATTAATTCTGATTACTGAGTGTTATTCATGCCAACTTGGTTATGTGGCAAAAACAAAACAGAAACTTAAGTTCAAATGCTTGTGTTTGTGTAGCTTTGATGACGTGCCAGAGAAACACAGCGGACTAGTGTATTATCTGAGCCTATGAATAGAAAGAAAGAAAGAAAGAAAGAAAGAAAGAGAATGAAATGAAAAAGTGAAAGACAAAGAGATAGTTTGCACAATGGCAAAGAACGTAGACCTGGCTGCCAATGTGATGACAGAAGACTAAAGAGCAATGCTAGTCGAGGAGGAGCAGGGCATTGTGGGGGACATGGGGGTTGGCACGGCTAATAGGGCAACATCGCCAAGATTAGGTGACAAAAGAGCAGTTGGGGTTTTTTTGTCTTTCTGTCATCTGTTCATCTCTGCTTCTGTCCTATACTTA
>NW_027507150.1:55000-62500 GCF_052324685.1 Brachyhypopomus gauderio
AGAGGTGCGGAAGGTGTGGGATCAGTCAGCCTGTCCTTTGGGAGCCGATGGCCCGGGGGTGAGAGGGCTCGCATGCACCCCAAGAGAGGGGTGTGCGCGTCGGGCCCGGAAAAGACCGCCTGAGTCTAGTTGGGTTATCCGCAACCGCCTGAGTGCCGCAAGTGGCACACCCCCCCCCCCCAACACACACACACATTTTCAGTTCAAGGTAGCTTTATTGACTGTTTGGAGTTTAATTTATTCTCAACATATTAGGCTTAAGACATAAGTAATCAGACCCTCCAGAAAGTCGCGATGTTGCGATTTGCAACTTCAACGCAACTTCAAGCAAACCCCGCGAATTCAGGGCGGTGTTGCAACTTCAGCCAATCACCGCAACTTTCCCGCAAATTTGACCAATCACTGATGTCGTATTGATGTGACGTCGACAAACTCCCGCCTTACTTCCGTATATACGTTCAAGAGGAGCAGACTGAAAGCAGCATGAGCGACGAAAATAACGGCAAAAAGATCGGGAAAAGCAGTATCCCGGTACACTACATGAAAGCGGGGGTAAACTGTCCAGATCCGACCCGCGAATTGATTATCTATGGCCCCCTGGATGATATTTAATTACTATTAGAACCGGCCCGCAGGCCACAGCCGCCCGATGGTGTTTTGCACGCACAAACACTACATTCCCCACAATGCAACGGTAGCCTGCGAAGTCACTGCAACGTACGCAAGCGGCGAGGGTCTGAGATAAAGTTTATAAGTTTAAACTTTAAACTGAGATAAAGTTTATTTATCTCTGATCCATATCTATGAGTTACTAGTTCGCTCTGGCGCCAACCACTGGCGATCGATCTCGATATAATACTTAATTTGTGTCCATTTTACAGGCCGCCCGCTAACAACTTACGTTCGCTAACCCCGCCCCCCCGTCAACAATTAATGTTCGCCACCCCCTCCAGGTTCAAATCTCACTCCAAGCGATCTTGAAAAGTTGGCAACCCTGATTAAATAGGTAAATAGATAATCAAAATGGACTACTAAATAGAGGAAACCATACAACGTTTACTCCCTATTGTAATGTACTCACAAAAAAGCAAAAACACACCGCAACTTCCATCGCAATTTTTTTGAGAAACACCCGCAACATCAAACATTTTAGCCCGCAACAATCACAAAAAAGGCCCGCGAAATCCTGGTGGGACTGAGTAATAATGCAATAATGAAAGTAAAAAAATGGGACCTAATAAAAATGTGATTTAATAATAGAATAATGTAATAACAATTTCTAATAATTACATAATACTATAATTATATATGAATCCTTTAAAGCTCTTTGGTCAACCATGGCTGTGTTTTAGGTGCTGTATAAATACACTTAGCATAATAGTAAATATATTAAGAGTGTATGGCTAATTATTATGTCCAGTGGGCGGTGTAGTGGATGCACTGCTGTAGAGTGTGTTCCTCGTTTTTCTGGCATGTGACACCACGTATTCTGCAGTAAAAGGTGCTGCGCTTGCTTCTCCACAGACAGTTTGTCATTTTTTAGATTAGAGGAGAATCTCAGAATTTGTGTATAGAGTCTTTGATGTTACTTCTGGCTAATCTGTGTGAATTTTTCACAGTGATGGTGAAAGAGCCGTTCTGTGTCCACTTCACCGTTCTCTAAGTCTTCTCTCTCTGAACCATGACTTTTTGCTCGTTTCTATTGCCCAATTGTGGTCATTGAGCCTGTTTTTGGTGAGGTTCTGTCTCTGCTGTGGATCTCCAACAGTGTAAAGATCTTCTTCTAATTCATTTAGTCAGTTTAGGCCCTACAGATATCTTATTCAGTGTTGGTGTAATTATTCCATTCCAAGTGTTCCAGATAGGCTTATTTTGCTTTGTTTGATAATTTGGTTAATTCTTATTGGACCAAGGCTGCTGCGTGGGAGAGGACACTAGAACAGTTAGTCTCAGGTCAGGTAATCTCAGGATAGGTAGTCTCAGGACAGGTAGTCTCAGGACAGGTAGTCTCAGACAACACTTTACACGAAGGCAGAGCCTACAGCGGTACACTAACGGGAACTCAACAGACAAATACAAGACCATAGACCACACACGAAAAGAGAAACCAATAATAATTATAAAACAGTCTAGAATTAAGGAACAATACAAAACCAGATACAGCAGAGAACTAAACTACACAGAGAAAATAGCAAGACTCAAACATATAGCAAAACATCGAACCAGGGAAACGTCCAATACATAGCAATGATACGTCCAAAAACTTAAATTATTGAACATACGAACATTGACCTACAAAGAAAGACTGGAACACACAAGGAATATATAACAAACTAAACACTACAATAAACTACAAACTGCTGACTTGAATATCAAAGGGTGGGGAAAACGGAGAGAAGGTGTAACAGACTCAAGGAAAACCATGGATACCAAAAAAAGGCGGAACTAAGGACACATGAAAGCAAGACAGACAGGTGGGAGGCGGAGTCAGATGTGAAACAGTGTACACAAACCTGACACACCCCATTGCCCTGAGTGAAGCATTCTGTTCTTTTCTTGACATATTTTATTCAGCACTTATTATTTAAATAAATACATTTGATGATGTCATATACTATACCTCCTACATTGTAGAATTTGATGAAATATTCCAGTATGTCAAATAGAATCAAAAGCTGCAAACATGCAAATGCTTTTTTGGTGGATATGATTTTTGATAAATCAATCAATCAATCAAATTTTATTTATATAGCGCTTTTTAGAAAAGTGAATAGGGTCTAAACATTTTCCATAGTGCAGTGATTGGTAAAAAGTCAATTTTGACTCTTACTCAAGACACCGTTTGGTAATGAAGGCTTGTGTTTGGGTTTTAGTAGTACAACAGAAAGCTTCCCCCATTACAGCTCACACAGATGCCTGTACTTGCTTGAGTCAAATTTATCTCCACTCTTATAGATTAGGGATATAAGCGCCATGTTTCAGGCTTCAGGAAAGCGGGCAGCTTGAAGAACCAGATTAAGGAGTGTTAGCAGGGCCTTGTGCCGGTCAACAGAGCCATTCTTTCTGATCTCACTTCTAATACTGTAAGGACCACATGCATTCTTTGATTTCTGGTATCTTGACAATTGCTAGCTTTTAGATCTATGATTTATAAAAATATAAGTAAATATATTTAGATTATGCAACAATAATTTAGTTTGTATGTGTCATTGGTTATTTAAGATTCTTTAAGTGCATTTCCAGTGAGCTTTTTGGATGTCTATTATGCCTTTTTCTCCAGAACTGGATTTGATTAATAGAATCTTTTATTTCTTTAAGGTTTTGTTTATAATTATTTATTTTGCAATATTTTATGAATAATTTTCTTGCAGTATTTTTGTCTTGCCACTGTACACATCTATCAGATCACATATATCTTTCAGAGTTATTTTCTTGCAATTTCTTTTCTTATGAAACAATTTTTGCTTCTAAGGTATTTTCCTAATGTTTTTGTTTGATAGCAAGATTTGCTTTGATTTAAGATTAGTTATAAATTTCTTCTATTTGTTTAACTGCCAGATTAAAGTATTTCTTGTTACGTTGGAACTGTGCTATTAGAAAACTGCTAATAAAAACATTAATCTCCACAGAACTAATTGCACTGCTGAATTCAGACTAAAATCAGAATTCAGACACACTCATTTGGCAGTGGTCTGATTAAGGTAAGACTGCTCTGATAAAGGTAACAGTAGTCTGATAAAGGTAAGAGTGGTCTGATTAAGGTAAGACTGCTCTGATAAAGGTAAGACTGCTCTGATAAAGGTAACAGTAGTCTGATAAAGGTAAGAGTGGTCTGATTAAGGTAAGACTGCTCTGATAAAGGTAAGAGTGGTCTGATAAAGGTAAGAGTGCTCTGATAAAGGTAACAGTGGTCTGATAAAGGTAAGAGTGGTCTGATTAAGGTAAGACTGCTCTGATAAAGGTAACAGTGGTCTGATTAAGGTAAGACTGCTCTGATAAAGGTAACAGTGGTCTGATTAAGGTAAGAGTGCTCTGATAAAGGTAACAGTGGTCTGATTAAGGTAAGAGTGCTCTGATAAAGGTAAGAGTGGTCTGATAAAGGTAAGAGTGCTCTGATAAAGGCAACGGTGGTCTGATTAAGGTAAGAGTGCTCTGATAAAGGTAACAGTGGTCTGATTAAGGTAAGACTGCTCTGATAAAGGTAACAGTGGTCTGATAAAGGTAAGAGTGCTCTGATAAAGGTAACAGTGGTCTGATTAAGGTAAGAGTGCTCTGATAAAGGTAAGAGTGGTCTGATTAAGGTAAGAGTGGTCTGATAAAGGTAAGAGTGGTCTGATAAAGGTAAGAGTGGTCTGATAAAGGTAAGAGTGCTCTGATAAAGGTAACAGTGGTCTGATTAAGGTAAGAGTGCTCTGATAAAGGTAACAGTGGTCTGATTAAGGTAAGAGTGCTCTGATAAAGGTAACAGTGGTCTGATTAAGGTAAGAGTGCTCTGATAAAGGTAAGAGTGGTCTGATAAAGGCAACGGTGGTCTGATTAAGGTAAGAGTGCTCTGATAAAGGTAACAGTGGTCTGATTAAGGTAAGACTGCTCTGATAAAGGTAACAGTGGTCTGATAAAGGTAAGAGTGCTCTGATAAAGGTAACAGTGGTCTGATTAAGGTAAGAGTGCTCTGATAAAGGTAACAGTGGTCTGATTAAGGTAAGAGTGCTCTGATAAAGGTAAGAGTGGTCTGATTAAGGTAAGAGTGGTCTGATAAAGGTAAGAGTGGTCTGATAAAGGTAAGAGTGGTCTGATTAAGGTAAGACTGCTCTGATAAAGGTAAGACTGCTCTGATAAAGGTAACAGTGGTCTGATTAAGGTAAGAGTGCTCTGATAAAGGTAACAGTGGTCTGATTAAGGTAAGAGTGCTCTGATAAAGGTAAGAGTGGTCTGATAAAGGTAAGAGTGGTCTGATTAAGGTAAGAGTGGTCTGATTAAGGTAAGAGTGGTCTGATAAAGGTAAGAGTGGTCTGATAAAGGTAAGAGTGGTCTGATTAAGGTAAGACTGCTCTGATAAAGGTAAGACTGCTCTGATAAAGGTAACAGTGGTCTGATTAAGGTAAGACTGCTCTGATAAAGGTAACAGTGGTCTGATTAAGGTAAGAGTGCTCTGATAAAGGTAACAGTGGTCTGATTAAGGTAAGAGTGCTCTGATAAAGGTAAGAGTGGTCTGATAAAGGCAACGGTGGTCTGATTAAGGTAAGAGTGCTCTGATAAAGGTAACAGTGGTCTGATTAAGGTAAGACTGCTCTGATAAAGGTAACAGTGGTCTGATAAAGGTAAGAGTGCTCTGATAAAGGTAAGAGTGGTCTGATTAAGGTAAGAGTGCTCTGATAAAGGTAACAGTGGTCTGATTAAGGTAAGAGTGCTCTGATAAAGGTAAGAGTGGTCTGATTAAGGTAAGAGTGGTCTGATTAAGGTAAGAGTGGTCTGATAAAGGTAAGAGTGGTCTGATAAAGGTAAGAGTGGTCTGATAAAGGTAAGAGTGGTCTGATAAAGGTAAGACTGCTCTGATAAAGGTAACAGTGGTCTGATAAAGGTAAGAGTGCTCTGATAAAGGTAACAGTGGTCTGATTAAGGTAAGAGTGCTCTGATTAAGGTAAGAGTGCTCTGATAAAGGTAACAGTGGTCTGATTAAGGTAAGAGTGCTCTGATAAAGGTAACAGTGGTTTGATTAAGGTAAGAGTGCTCTGATAAAGGTAACAGTGGTCTGATTAAGGTAAGAGTGCTCTGATAAAGGTAAGAGTGGTCTGATTAAGGTAAGACTGCTCTGATAAAGGTAACAGTGGTCTGCTTAAGGTAAGAGTGCTCTGATAAAGGTAACAGTGGTCTGATTAAGGTAAGAGTGCTCTGATAAAGGTAACAGTGGTCTGATTAAGGTAAGAGTGCTCTGATAAAGGTAACAGTGGTTTGATTAAGGTAAGAGTGCTCTGATAAAGGTAACAGTGGTCTGATTAAGGTAAGAGTGCTCTGATAAAGGTAAGAGTGGTCTGATTAAGGTAAGACTGCTCTGATAAAGGTAACAGTGGTCTGCTTAAGGTAAGAGTGCTCTGATAAAGGTAACAGTGGTCTGATTAAGGTAAGACTGCTCTGATAAAGGTAACAGTGGTCTGATAAAGATAAGAGTGGTCTGATAAAGGCAACGGTGGTCTGAATGTGAATGCACTGCTGTAGGAAGCATCCCTGTCAGGAATAGCACAGTCTACTCCACTTGACCTGAGAACCGAGCAGGAAGTGAAGAAGCCTGGAGAGACTCCTCAGATCCGCCCGTTAAACACATGCAGGCGTGGGCCCCCCACAGAGCCACACTAACCCCCCCCCACATCCATACTCACCACAGTGCCTGGGTTGCTGCATAGGGAAGCCTCTCTCTTTCTCTCACTCATTCCCTCCCTCCCTCCCTCCCGCCCTCCACCAGCAGCGTGGGGCACACACCCATTGACCCGTCACGGCCTCTCCTTCCCCAGTAAGAACCAAGCCTGGCCATGGCATATGGCGGCAATGCCTTGAGAGGCCGTGAAAATGAATGGCTTCACAACATGATTGAGAGCACATGAATCGAAAACAAACTCACCCCCTGGCCTACGATCAGACCTACACATGCAGAGGAAATCACACACACACACACACACACACACACACAGATGAACTCACACATGGACAGGAATCACACACACACACACACACACACACACACACACACACACACACACACACACACAGTAGGGCTATTTTGGTCCCCTGTGAAAGTTTAGTAAACTCAGCTGGCCCCCTGGCCCGTATCTTTCAGGCCTGTGGTCATGCAGGCACAGAGCTAAATCATGAGCTGACAGGGTCCTTTCTGTTTATAGCTGCCCCCTGTGTAACCAGCCCAGAAAAGGGAAGAGGAGAGGCGACAGCCACACACACACACCCATGTGCACACACACACACACACACATATGCTCATTCACACACACATAGCCACCAAAATGCTCGCAATCACACTCACAAAAACACACATGCACACACACTCACACATGGAGACAAAGGCACCCGTGACCCAGTATACACACTGGCTGGGCCCACTCTCTCCAGTATACACACTGGCTGGGCCCACTCTCTCCAGTATACACACTGGCTGGGCCCACTCTCTCCAGTATACACACTGGCTGGGCCCACTCTCTCCAGTATACACACTGGCTGGGCTCACTCTCTCCAGTATACACACTGGCTGGGCCCACTCTCTCCAGTATACACACTGGCTGGGCCCACTCTCTCCAGTATACACACTGGCTGGGCCCACTCTCTCCAGTATACACACTGGCTGGGATCACTCTCTCCAGTATACACACTGGCTGGGCTCACTCTCTCCAGTATACACACTGGCTGGGCCCACTCTCTCCAGTATACACACTGGCTGGGCCCACTCTCTCCAGTATACACACTGGCTGGGCCCACTCTCTCCAGTACACACAC
>NW_027507150.1:67500-80000 GCF_052324685.1 Brachyhypopomus gauderio
GGGCACTGATGAAGTATTCTGTCTCTTACAGAACAAATGATGGTTTTGGCCAAAGTGCGTTGGGCCCAATGTAAAATGTTTAGCCCTTGTCTTTAACATTTATATTGTCTCCTGTCAGTGATCAAGTCTGTTGTTTTTGTTCCCAAGGACCTTCTGACAGTAGGGGAGAGTGGGGTGATTTGTGCCAGGGGGGAAGTTGTGCCACCCCCTGTTTCTAGGGAACCAGAGAAGAAATTGGTTATGTGACCATTAATTTTTGAAAAAACATTCATTTTACTCATCCTGCAAAGAAGAGATCCTCATTGCATGAGAGGAAAGCACTTTTAAGTTCAAAAAACTGTTTTTTGCCTTTCAAAGTAAAATTCCTATGATCAAGGATTTTTGATTGTTGTGTCCAAACAGTTATAGAGAAGTATGAAAACATTTTACACATGTTTTAGTACTTTGGTAAGCTACACTATGAGTCTATGCAGCTAGCATGATGTTAGCCCAAAACTACTGGATGATGCATTTTTTCCCAAATGGTGGGGTTGGGGTGATTTGTGCCATAGGGCCTGGGGTAAGTTGTGCCAGTGGCACAACTCACACCCACTTATGAATATTTTAAACATATTGTTTTTTTTTGTAGTTGTACATTGTATTCTTATATTTAATCACTTAAACTATGTGACATTCTTAATTTTAGACCCAAAATAGAAATAGACCATCATGCCACGGAGTTATAAGAGGAAGACATGCAGGGCTTCCACTCCTCTAGAGGACATGGACAGAGTAGTGAAGAGGTGGAGAAGGGAAGTCTATTGGTCAGGTGGCGAGGGAGATGAGCATATGCAGGATGTCATTAAAGTAAAACATGGAGAAGAAAAAGATAGATGGAAAAGAAATAGGATATAAAAGAACTGGACTTATTTAAAGCGTATAGCTTCAACTTATGTAAATGTAAACTGCAATGGATCAATAAGGGAAAAATTAAGATATATGCTAATTATGCTAAAAAAACGTAATATTTGCTACTGTTTTTGTTTCATTTTGTTCTGAAGTGCTAGGCCTTGTTTAAGAAAATGTATCTTTTCTGTGCTCATGTGGCACAATAGGCTTGTAGAAAATTAGCCTTTGATGTTGTAAAGTAACTTTAAATAAACCTTAAATTAGTAATTTTGTATTGAATTTGTCTAGCTTTTCTATAGCATTCCAGTTCTTGAGATCAAAATATATTATTTTACTTCAGTAATCAATGGCACAATTTACCCCAATGTATTCTCTCCAATGGCACAACTTACCCCGCACTGGGGGCAAGTTGTGCCACGAGACCACTTTTTTTCAAAAAGCTGTATTTCGTAAATACTATATTTCACATCCAAAGTGACTGATTCCAGGGATACCCCACATCCTGAAATATATGTACATATTTTAGTTGGAAGCATTACTGTCATAGTCTCACTTTAAAGTCACTTTAAGTAAAAACTGGCACAACTCACCCCACTCTCCCCTACATAATACAGCTTCAGTCCGAACTCACCAACGTGTCCGTGGTTAAAAGCTTCAGACTGAAGCGAGACCATGAGCACGTTAGCCCATCATTCAAGGGTCTTGTTAGCGTCCCTGATCCTGGTGAGGGTGGCATGGGTTGGGGCAGAAGGGAGAGGCCAGCACCCCCTTACAGAGTCAACCGACCTGCCCCACCCCTCCCCCACCCATGTCCTTCTGAGAAAGTGCTGTTAGCGGTCAAACAAGAGGGGAGCAGCACTGAAGCGGTGTCCTACGCAGGTGCTTCTGCACTGAGGAGAAGCTATTGTGTGTGTGTGTGTGTGTGTGTGTGTGTGTGTGTGTGTGTGTGTGTGTGTGTGTGTGTGTGTGTGTGTGTGTGTGTGTGTGTGTGAGGAAGAGAGAGAGAGAGAGGGGAGCTGGGTCACAGGGCAGTAGCAGTTGTGCTCCTCTGAATGTAAAGCACGCAGCCGTGGGAGAGGAAGCAAGCGCCTCCTGAGCTGAGAGTAGTACAGGAACAGGGAAGGGAGGAAAGAAGGAAGGAAGGAAGAAAGAAAGGCTGGAAACAAGGGCAGAGCGATAGAGAGGCAGAGAGAAGGTGTAGATGGAGGGAAAGGCGCTCTTGATAGATGACTCGCTCCGTTCGGATGCAGTTTTGCCCTGATAAGGCGGTGACGGGGATAGGAGAGCCTGGAGAGGGGGAGAGAGAGTGAGACGGGAGAAGAGATGGGGGAGAGAGAGACAGGGGAAATATGAATAGAGAGTGAGACAGAAAGAGATGAAGAGAGAGACAGGGGATGTGGGGAGAGAGACAGGGAAAATATGGATAGAGTGAGACAGAAGGAGATGGAGAGAGAGACAGGTGGGGAAGAATTGGGGAGAGAGAGACAGGGGGCTGAGGGAGAGAGAGACAGGGAGGGGAAGAGTTTAAGGAAGGAGTCTCGTGCCAGTGACTACTAGCACTAAACTCTGAAACGTGTGAGGATTTCTCAGCCCTTCAGATGGAAAAATCTCCCTATAATCAATCTCTGCTGTGTTTACTTTAAGAGAATACAAAAAAAAATTCTTAAGTTGCAGTTTTAAATGTAAATCTAAATTAGGTTAGCGCAAGTCAGACCACTTGAGAAAACTGAATTATTTGGATATATAGGACACATAATGCACACACACACACACACACACACACCCTACCCTGTTTGGTTTACTAGAAATTTGTCTGCTCATGAGAGTAGCCAGTAGCTAGCCAGTCACAGCCAGTCACAGCCAGTCACAGCCAGTCACAGCCATCCTCCTGATCAGACTAAAGAGCTTTGGACTACATTTGTCAGAAACGTAATGAAATTACACAATCCCCCAAACCCTACCTCAACTCTCCTCTGCACACCCGCACATTTTTCAATTCGAAAAGATGTGAGGTCATTTTCCCCTCCTTTTCTCCATCCTCTCTTCCTCCCTCTCTCCCTCCCTTTCAATCTCTCTTTTCCAGCTCTCTTGCTCTCTTTTTCCATCACTTCTTCTCTCTCTCTCTCTTTCTCTCTCTCCTCCAGATCGAGGCCATAGTGAACTCAAACTTCCGAGCGTCCTTATATGAGGGGAGTGTGTGTGCGGGCGTTACAGACGAGTCGTGGGGGTTGACGGTGATGTGAAGCACTCTGCCTTCATGCTCACACCTGGCCTCTGCACTACACCTTTCTCCACACATCTCCTCTTCTCTCACTCCTCGTGTCTCTCACACTTGTGCTTCCACAACATTAACCTCCACTCAGACAGATGGCTCAAAACACCTCATCTGACTCTCAGAGCAAATCAGATACGGAGTGTATAATAAGGTCGCTTACTTTGGTTTTATCCGGTGGGATGTCATTACGTGGTTGTGTTATTACACCTCCTCTCCACTCCTCCACTCCCCCACTCCTCCTCTCCTCCACTCCCTACTCCTCCACTCCTCCACTCCTTTCTTTCCCTGTGCACCGGCCTAGTCTGAATTGACTTTATTTTACCCAGTCAGGACAGGATACTGATCAGAATATTCATAAGTTATTGATCCAGTTGGCCACTAAGGCCACGCCATATCTCTTTTACTCTCTCTCTCTCTCTCTCTCTCTCTCTCTCTCTCTCTCTCTCTCTCTCTCTCTCTCTCTCTCTCTCTCTCTCTCTCTCTCTCCTGCCATTATCCTGACCCTTTTTACCCGGCCCCACTTCTTTGTCTTTTTGGTCTCGTTTTTAAGGACGGGGTCAAATGTTAACAGATTAGAATGAGGAAAAGTATTAAAGGTGCCAAAGGTGTAAAGGTTTTTTTTTTTTTATGGTGCACGCAGGTTCACCTTAACATCTGACTTTCTGTGAGAAGGGACAAGACAGATGGGTTGATGTGGTTGGGCGGAGTGGTGATTGAGGAACAGCCAAGGTGGATGTAGCCATGATGAAAAGGTAGGACTACATATGGAGTTATGACACCATCAGTCAATCCTGACTCACCCTGATGGCTTATGGGTGCCTGTGTATTGCCCATTTATGAAAAAGCCTTTAATGTAGTTAAGCACAGCATAGCTATTTGGTTATGTTCACACACACACACACACACACACACACACACACACACACACACACACACACACACACACACACACACACACACACACACACACACACACAGAAAAACCCTCAGCAAAACACTTCTACATCTATGCATACCAATACAAGATACAGTATATCCCATCTATTTATATTTCTTGCTGAACCCACACGTTTCTATTTTCAGAAGCCACACTAATGCCCAAACAGCACTTTCAAACACAGACCGATGTGTCTCCAGGGCAGTGTAGAGTGGTATCGTTTTTTTAACGGACACATAAGCCTCTATCTGGGACAGATCAACAGGCGTGAAATGTAGAGGGGCGACGTTTTCGGATCTGAACTGAAGAGTCTAATTAAACCTTTAAACGCTCTGCTGGCCTCACTCAGCACACACATGTCCTGGCGTACAGAGCGCCCACGCCACACTTAAACAGACATTTAATCCTATGCAATGAATTGGAATTCTTCCTCTCTCATTCTGTCTCTCTTCCTCTCTCCCTCCCTCTCTCTCTCTCACTTGTCCAAGTGGCACTTAACTGTAATTGAATCTGTGATATTACCAAGCGCAGCTTTTCATGCTAAGAAAAGAAACAGGAAGTGAAAAGATAATAGTTCCACTAAAACATTAAACCGGTCAGCTAAGTTAATGACTAAAATACTTACCTTTTCCCCCCTAACATTTGAGTAATTCCTCCTCTGTCTGGGCCTAACCAGACACAGGCACGTGTTCCCTCTATAAAAGAGAGACCATGGTGCTCTCATTAGAGGGAGTACATTGGGGCAGTCACACTTTGAGATGACCAAGTGTGTCCAGGACCACACAGAAAACACACATTCTAATACTCATTGCTCTTCTACAGTAATTTGCTGGCCATTTGGACATTTTATTAAATAAAGAAAACAACAATTCTAATGACATTCATCTTAATGCTTGATGGTGTGGCATTATGAGACCATGAGAGAGAGAGAGAGAGAGAGAGAGAGCTTGTTTACAGGGTACAGGAATAAAGGCAGCAGACCCTAAGAGGGTAACTCCACCCACATCATCAGTTTTCATGTTTGCTTTGATTGTCTGCCAATCACATGATGAGCTGAAGTGTTCCGCTCTGCTGCGTAGTTTATGGTAGGACTGCTTGACTGGCAAATCTTCGCAAAATACATTATCTAGCCAGTCTAAAAATTCTTCAGATTGTCCATTCCATTTCAAAATCAGTAAGTAAGCATTTTTATTCCGTCTAGGGTATCATGCGGCAGATTCCTTATTCCTGGTCACATTAGTGGTGGAGCATCCAGACGCATGTGGGAGAAATGATCTGGTCTAGTGTTTCCTTTCAGTGATTACAGTGTAGTGAGCTTGATGCATGGCAAGCAGCAATGTATAGCTAGCAGAGCCAGCAAGGCTGGTGTATGTGTGCTTGTTCTTTATGTGTGTGTGTGTGTGTGTGTGTGTGTGTGTGTGTGTGTGTGTGTGTGTGTGTGTGTGTGTGTGTGTGTGTGTGTGAGCAAGGTGAAGAGCGCATGTCTGCTCGAGTGGATCAGTTCAGTGGTGGCAATGAAATGTGACAGGCACAACCGTTAGAGCCCGCGCAAAAAATAGTCACCATACGGCCACGACAAGCATTGGGTGACAGAGCCAGAGCAACACTTCTGACTCTGTGTGTGTGTGTGTGTGTGTGTGTGTGTGAGAGAGAGAGAGAGAGAGAGAGAGAGAGAGAGAGAGAGAGAGAGATAGAGAGGATTTTACAGTTTACATTACATACTTTAAACCAAAATGTCTGTATAGAAAGAGACAAAAAACATTCTCACTGTGTTCTCTGAGCTTGGACTACCAGACTACTGAAGAGAAACTATGCAGTACTGACAGTAAGACCTCACAAACACGCGTGTTGACGTATCCAGGCTGGGGAAGGGTTGTTCAGCCCTAGATCAGTGCATGCCTGCAGTCCCCTGCTATTATATACCAACACTGCTAACACATGTCACACAGAGTTATGGAGAAAACAAAGTCCTGTATTCTTTTTTAATCACATCCTTCTAATCACATTAGAAGAAACATTAATAGTGTAATTAATACACAATGGAGAGAAGGAGCCTCTGATGAAGGTGTCACCATGTGCTCTTCATCTTCCTCAACATCCACAATAGCATGCAGGACAGTGTAGTGCTCGCACACTGACGTGATCTGACGTGTTTCTCTGAAGCTCTAGTTACCTGATGAACATCCACACACAAGCACACACACTCACTGCAGCGAAAACATACACACTTACTGTAGGAGCACACAGAGAGACACAGGCGCACACACACTCACTGCAGCGAAAACATACACACTTACTGTAGGAGCACACAGAGAGACACAGGTGCACACACAGTCACTGCAGCGAAAAACATACACACTTACTGTAGGAGCACACACAGAGACACAAGTACACATATACTCACTGCAGCGAAAACACACACTTACTGTAGGAGCACACAGAGACACAGGTTCACACACACTCACTGCAGCGAAAACACACACACACACACACACACACACACACACACACACACACACACACACACACACACTGTGTGCTCCCACACACACTGTGGGAGCACTCATAGAGAGATGGACACACTGCAGCGAAAATGCACACACTTACTGTAGAGAAATGGACACACACTGCAGCGAAAATACACACACTTACTGTAGAAAAATGGACACACACTGCAGCGAAAATACACACACTTACAGTAGGAGCATACACAGAGACATGGACACACACTCACTGCAGCGAAAATACACTCACTGACAGCCACACACACTCGTTACTGCAGAACTTGTTACTGCAGGACAAGTACACAGAGACACAGGCACACACACTCTTACTGCAGGACAAGCACACAGACACAGGCACACACACTCTTACTGAAGGACAAGCACACAGAGAGAGAGGCACACACACTCTTACTGCAGGACAAGCACACAGACACAGGCACACACATTCTTACTGAAGGACAAGCACACAGAGAGAGAGGCACACACACTCTTACTGCAGGACAAACACACAGAGACAGAGGCACACACACTTACTGCAGGACAAGCACACAGAGACAGAGGCACATACACTCTTACTGCAGGACAAGCACACATACACAGATGCACACACACTTACTACAGGACAAGCACACAGAGAGAGAGACACACACACTCTTACTGCAGGACAAACACACATACACAGGTGCACACATTCTTACTGAAGGACAAGCACACAGAGACAGAGACACACACACTCTTACGGCAGGACAAGCACACAGAGACAGAGACACACACACTCTTACTGCAGGACAAACACACAGAGACAGAGACACACACACACTTACTACAGGACAAGCACACAGAGACAGAGACACACACACTCTTACGGCAGGACAAGCACACAGAGACAGAGACACACACACTCTTACGGCAGGACAAGCACACAGAGACAGAGACACACACACTCTTACTGCAGGACAAGCACACAGAGACAGAGACACACACACTCTTACTGCAGGACAAGCACACAGAGACAGAGACACACACACTCTTACTGCAGGACAAGCACACAGAGACAGAGACACACACACTCTTACTGCAGGATAAGCACACAGAGACAGAGACACACACACTCTTACTGCAGCACAAGCAAAGAAAATATCCCTTAAACACTCAAATACTGAGAGTGCACACTTTGGTGTAGAAGCACTAAGGGGTATAGAGAGGGTTGGGGTCTAAGAAGATAAATCACATGGAGAGAACGACAGAGAGAGAGAGAGAGAGAGAGAGAGAGAAGCATACAGTATACAATAAGTGCGTACACCCCTGTGCAATATCATATAAATGTCAAAAGATTCAACATTGTTTCACCACTCAATAATTGAAAGATTTCAATTGACATGTAGAGTTGTTTCTCTTATGAAAAAAACCAAATACTTCAGAAAGACTATATTGAGAGTACAGGCTCGAAAGTATGAAAGCAATACAAGAAAAGTGAAAACACCTGTGATCACTGACACAAAACTGATGACACCTATGATCTCCAGGTAGCCTAACTGCATCAACGTGGCTTTAACTTAACCTGGGAGGAGCAGACCTTCCTGAGTTTGGGTCCGAAGGGGGCTGTGTCCACCTGCACGCCTGCACCGTGATTCCATACGCAAATGAAAATCTCATTAAAACTTAAAGAAAACCTAAAAGAAAAGGCTTTAAAAAACATGGGTGAGGAGCGGTGCAGGCCGGAGCTACAGCGACCGTCCTCCTGAAGGACAAAGTGTGACTAGCACGGTCTTGCTCCCGCACAGGCGAAGTGCCTGCTCTTCGGCACACAACTAAAACTTTGCTTAATAAAATGAAAAGATGGCCAAGATACATTTGTTTGGCGTGAACCCGGCGTGGACCGTCACAGTGAATCTATAGTTCTGCCGGTGGAGTACAGAGAGGGGTGTGTGTGTGTGTGTGTGTGATGCTATGGGGCTGTGTGAGGATAAAAGATGCTGGGGAAATGCTGCCTGGCAGCCTGGCAGGATGGCTCCAGTCTCAGGAGGCTTGATAGAAGAAGAAGATTCCAAGTGAAAGCTATGACCTGGCCAGTTATGTCTGAAGGTGGACATACTAAGGGTTAAGGATGTAAGATATGAATTCTAGCAGTGAAACATGAACTGACTTTTGTGGTGTTGTGTACTTGCTGTAGGGCCTGTATCTGATGTATCTAAACTGTTAGTTTTAAATGAATGTAAGAGCAAATACCCTTCAGCTCAGAAGCAATGCACGTACTGTAAACTAACGATGAATCATTTAACAGGGTGCACTCGCTGCTGCTGTATATGCTAGCTTCTGGAGGAGATCCTGCATGTACACAACCCGTCATAGATCTCCAGTGATTTCCAGTTCACCATAGACCTCCAGTGCATTCCAGTTCACCATAGACCTCCAGTGAATTCCAGCTGTTTCTCTCTGCTTGTTCTCCCTGCAGCCCTATAGCAGTGTGTTCAGAACACTTTCACCTCCACTGTACTCTCCCACCAGTTACTCACACACATACACTGAGTCCATACTGAATGTTTTCACTGTAACTTTCCCAGGTGTGTTGGCAAGCCGTAAACATAAACTTAATCTGCCCTCTGACTCGCTTCCACCTCTTGCCCTGGTCCAAATATCAGAGATGCGTGATGTCTTTCCTATAGTAACACCATGGCAGCTAAAAGCTAAGAGGGCTTGTCATCTCATTTAGAGAGGACAGGCCCTCACACTGGGACGACAGGCCCTCACACTGGGACGACAGGCCCTCACACTCACACTGGAGGCAGTGTTTGGGTTTGTGTCACTGGCTTCACTCGTAGCTAAAACACAGACCCCCCCTCTGACTGAGAAGCTCCTTCACACTGGAAATATACACACATCACAGTCAAGATGCAATGTTTCCTTTGCTCAAGCAATTTATGGGTCTTTTTTGTGTGTGTGTGTGTGTGTGTCTCTCTCTCTCTCTCTCTCTCTCTCTCTCATTTCTATCACGTGCTGAATCTCACTAATTCCAGGACCTTGAATAAAACGTTAGTGATAAATCAAAGCTGCCACTGCAAAAATACACTCAGATTCATCATGGCATTAGTGTACACCCATGCACACACACACAAATACGCAAATGCACACACGCACACACACACACAAATACGCACATGCACAAACATTCACACGCACACACAAAAAATGCACATGCACACACGCACACAAATAAACACACACACACACACACACACACACACAAACATAAAGATACATCATATCAACAGTGCTCCACTTTTTTTCATTTTTCTTTTTTCATACCTCACTCTGCCTCTCCCTCCATCTGAAGTGTGCCCCCCCCCCATAACATGAACACACACACACACATACACACACACACACACACACACACACACACACACACACACACACCTGTGTCAGGTATTAAAGTGTTGATCTTATCTGTATTCTGGGATGACATGGAATGAAAGGGGGATGAAGATTCAGGTGAGGCTGTGAGGTATCTCGTCCTGTGGCATGGAAGCTTTCACAGGAGGAGATGAGGAGGAGAGCTCCCAGCTCCTGGCCTGGAAGTGTGTTCATCTTACTCCAGAGTGAAGCTCGGGTCTCCTACATACTGTGAACTGGGGAGACGCTGGAAGGATGTAGAGGCATCTGTAGAGGCATTTGAAGCAAAATACGAACACTCACACCGCACTCAAGCACTAATGGGCCCTTGATTTCACGCTGTAGGAGGGAGAAAGATAGAGCAGATGAGAGTGAGAGGCAGGAAACACTGAGGACCCTCCTAGTCACGTTTCAGCATCGGTGTGAAACCAGACAGCGCTTACATCTTACATTACCAAAGGGATCTAATAAAACACAACCAACTGATTAAAAGCTCTTGGACGGCATCAGCTCACAATGACTGATGGCAAATAAAAACTTACTCGCACACTCACACATACACGCACACGCGTGTGTACATGGAGAGCATATCTACATATGCGACCTACATGGAAATACAGTCCAAAGTCCAAAGTCTCTGCAGGTAGACGTAAAATCAGTGGGTGAGGATGCTTTTGAGGGGGCTAACACCTGGGGGAGGAGCCAGGCATCTGCAGGTGTGAGCTTAGGCAATGGGGAAAGGGAAGGCCCACTGACCTGGGGCAGGGGTAAGGGGTAAGGGGTGGGGGGGGGGTGGGGGGGTTACACTTCTCTGCACTTAAGCTGCACACAAAGTATGCTTCCCCTGTCTTATAAGAGTCTTGGTTGACACATAAAGTACCCATTAACTCTATTTGAACTTCCTTCACATATAACAAACCAAATCCTGAATGTAATCCTAATCCTGACTGTCAGATGCATGTTGTTATATTTTACTTTCAGGCAGGGATATTGACTTTCCAGAGTCAGCAAAAAACAAATGTTATTTATTTATTTATGCAAATTTGGTACTATGACGTACCATCCTTTCATTTGTACACACAAACCACTTTCTGTTCCAGATGGGACTCATATACCAACCCCCCCCCCCCCCCCCCCCCCCCCCCAACACACCACACACACACACACACACACACACACACACACACACACACACACACACCTGCTCCCACACCTTTACCGCTTGACCCGGCCTCGTACTGTACTGATTAAGATGCTTAATTGAAAGCATGACTGTAGAAGAGGGGTTATATTTAGCGGTCTCTCTCCATCGAGCTCTCACACTCTACGCTGTGTTACATCGTTTACTCACGGGGAACCGGCACCGCTATGATCCAATCAGCGGAATCAGAGCGAGATCGGCAGCGTGGTGGCGAAAGGGCTAATCTCACTCTCACGTGGCACTGTCACGCCAGGCAGATGTTCTGGTGCTGGTTCTGGGTGCTCTGCCCGAGCGTCATCGCCGTGACTACCGTGGCATTAGCGATGCGTGTTTGGCTCCTCGTGAAACTGTGTTTTGTCGCAGAATGATGGAGCTGAACCTTGAGAGGGGACAGAGAAAACCGAACCAAACAAAGTTGCAACTTTCGAAGTTAAAGGAAACCACAATACTAACATGGCCTGCTGCTGTAAGAGCTCTGTCTGACACAGGTAACTGGGGTGATGTCTTTGGAACAGCCTGGCTCAAATCTCCTGTTCTGCTGCGCCCAGCAAGCCAGACCCTGTTCTGGTATCAGTGCACGCCTTGCAGGAAAACCCTACCCTATCTTGTGGAAATGTCAACATGCCAGGTCTCTCTAAGCCAAAGGTGACCACACCCCCGTGCTCATGCGTCCCCCCACTAGCCCCGCCCACTAGTGACACCAGCTGTTCGCGTCACCTCACATGAACCGACAAGTGTCCAAGGTCTCGTGTAATTACATTTTGGGTGGCAAGAAAAGATAAAGAAATTGTGCTCCTTCCATCTCTTAATGTGCTCCAGAAATGTCTGCAGGTTTGTCGTCAGAACAAGCTTGCGGTGTGCCAGGTGATTTCTGTTGGAAGAAACAGATGCTGAAGGGTTGACTATTTTAGCTTTAACCTGTAGTAAGCCAACAACTCCTTTTTGCGTTTTTTTATAAATACCCTTGAAGAGGGTTGAAATGTTTTCCCTCTCTTTCAAATGAAAATGTGTGCCAAAGTGTGTGTAAGTGTGTGTGTATCTGTGTGTTTGTAAGTGTGCATGTGTGTCCATGGGGACAGTGTATCCGCTGCGTTTCCCCGCCGTGCGGTAATGCAGAGAAAGCATCCATCTCGTAGCCAAGAGCACAGTGCCACTAAAGTAATACTCCTTGGGGACAGTTAACTGCACCCTGTGCAGAAACCAGTGAAACACCACACACACACACACACACACACACACACACACACACACACACACACATACACTCAATTACACACACACACACACACACGCACACACACA
>NW_027507150.1:82500-96243 GCF_052324685.1 Brachyhypopomus gauderio
TCCTCTGTGTGCCCTTTCTCTGGTTCAGGAGTGAGAATGACTGAAGGTGAAAGTCCCAGTTTGGGATGTTCTGTAGTCCTGTGGCTCATGCTGGCTACAGCCTGAACTACAGCATCCAAAACGATCGATCCCAGACATTTTCATTGTGTCATTTATCAATAGCATAACACTATAATACACTACAGACGATTTCTCATACCATATTATTCAAGAATGTATTATTTAAAACTGAGAAATATAAAAAATATCATTTTAGTATCATTTTTTAAATGTTGCTTTAACAATAACTCAGTACAGCCTCTATGCTGATAATACTACAGTACTTTAAATAAAAGTCGTAAAATGTGTTACATAATAACATAATTTGCAAATTGTATTTAATTTTTTTAACTGATTAACCAAATCAGATATTGCTAGGGGATTTAGAGTTGTGTCCATTTGCTAACAGTTCTTTAATCATCATATTTGCTACTATGATCATTATTTTTTGTTCAATGCATATAGTTATAATGTCTTAACAGATTTATCAAATAGCTCAATCAATGATTAATGACTGATCAATGAAAATGCTGTGATGAAAATGTAGTAATCTAAAACTTGTTAGCATCATTCTCCATTCTTGGATTGTTGAAGATTGCTTAACAACCCCTCAGCACAATTATATTACTGCCACACTGCAACAGTAAATAACTCAAACAATTTGTTCCTATTTGTATTATTTACTGTATTATTTAAACAACTCAAACTCTAGTTGCACATAATTTGAAACACAGTTAAAGAGACATAGACATCAGGTGTGAAGGAATGAGTTACTACTGATAGTGTTGTAACACATTCTCTCACTCTCTTTTCCTGTCACTCTCTCTTTCTCTCTCTCTCTCTCTCTCATTCACTCACACTCACACACTCATACACACACACACACACACACACACACACACACACACACACACACACACACACACACACACACACACACACACACACACACACAGCCTTTTTTTTCCCTGAGAGCACTTGAGCTGTGGAGATTGCCTTTTTAAGGTGGAAATCAATATCTTTTCTTTTCCCATCTTTCCTCTTTCAGCTGTCCTCTCCATTCCGATCCCTCGTTCTTCTCATCCCTCCCCATATCCCACAGAGCGACTGCAATATTCCAACAAAGCGGAAATATTATTCACCACGATATCATTCACATTTAGAAAATGCATAAACTGTAATAGACTGCAATGTTTTCATGGATCATTACACACCTGAGGCGACAACAGAACCCCAAACCAACGTCCTGACTGTACTGAAGTGGGCCGGTCTGCAGCATTTGAGAGGCACTGTGTAAAGTGAGGAATCTGTAGAGATACACACTGAACCAATCACAGTGAGTGCTATGTGAGGTCACTCAGAAACACCTGTGCGCAACAGTTATCAACTGCAGGAACGATCAACTGATCGGACATAGTGGTTACGTATCGGTCACCCATCGGTCACATGTCGGTCACACCTCGCTGACTTGTCCTCCACATAGAGGAGCAACATGCTTAATAGAGTTTCTGCTGCACCCTGATTGGTGGAGAACGTGCTCATGCACGGGAAGAGTGCTACAGGTGTCACGACGGAACAAACACGCAAAGACTCACGCAGAGATGCGTTACCAGCACCAACTCTGGGCTTGTTGGTCTGGGCTCGGGGGTGTTGGTGTGGGCTGGAGTCGGAGGTGCTCCTCTTTATATGGCTTGCCTAAAAATACCTCCGTGTAACCTCCGGAGGTTAGGGTCATCATGTGTGTGTGTGTGTGTGTGTGTGTGTGTGTGGTGGGGGTGTTAATTTAGATCAAATAAGTGCTCTAAGAGAAGAGAAAAATAAACAACAATGGTTAAAATTAAGTGAGCACAGATGAGGGATGTCAACATGAGGAAGAGTCATTACTCCATATTGACTGACGAGGACTCTCTCCCTTTGTCATCCGCCCATCAATGCTTAGACCCTCCCTTTGAGTGCAAGCTCCTCCCACCTCCCACCGCTCCACCCTCCTGCAAGTCACAGTAAGCCAGCGGTACTTGAGGGTCTATTTTTTACCCTGCCTCACTAAATAAGGCCAGAGAGTGAGGGGACTGGGTGAAGGGCCAGAGGGAGCTCGCTTTGCCTCTACCCCGGGGGTATAAAAGCCTAGGAGGCACGAGAACGCTCCGCTGATCACTGCCACCCCCCGCATGCTCTACCTGTGTACTACTAACATGTTGCCCTCAAATCGTCTCGACGGCGTCGACTAACACGAGCTTTTTGATTTGACCTTTTTTTTTTCCCCTCCCCGAGGTCAAACCATCGCTGAGCTGATGACATCACATCTCTGCTTAACTTTCGCCGCCGTTTGCCACTTCGAATTCCTTCTTTTACTTGTACGTGCGGCCAGAGGACGGACAGGAGAGGGGAGACAGTATGGAATATACCATAGTGACAGATTTGACAAGAGCGCGGGACAGAATGCGAGGGAGAACCCAGCTCCAGAGTTCCATCGTCCTGGTGCTGTCTGCCGTTTTCCTTTTCGGCTTCGGGCCTCTCTCTAAACGCTCCTCCTTTCCTAACGCTTAACCTTTGATCGGATCCATCTTTTACTTCGCACTTTTATGTCTTTCTCTCTCGCATTTCGTCTTTATCTTGTGTGTCTGGCTTTGATATCTTCATTCCCTCTGTAAATTCTTTCACAAATCTCTCTCACGACTGTCTCTCACTGTTCTCTCTCTCTCTCTCTCTCTCTCTCTCTCTCTCTCTCTCTCTCTCTCTCTCTCTCTCTCTCTCTCTCTCTCTCTCGTGTCAGCACACCGTCCATACTGTCTCCTACTCCTGTTTCAGGTCCCACTGGAAGTAGCTGAGAGCCCGGTTCTCTCTCAGGACAAGTGGGAGGACGGGGGAGGGGTCTGGTCGTGCGGTGCCGTGATGCGTTCGTATTCAGATATGCCTCTATAGCCACGCCAGGCGCTCAAGGCCCAGCACTGCTGTCATTATTTTTACCCACCTACCTCAGTCTGGTCCCTGTGCGCTTCTCTTTATTGTCAACTTTGTTTCTTCTTCTCCTCCGCACCGTATGAAGAGGTGAGGCGACTCCAACACGCGTAGCGCCTTTACTCTCCCGGCTCTGTCCTTCGCTTTTCTCTCTTCTCCCTCCTCTCTTCCTCTGTCCTCCTCTCTCTCTCTCTCTCCCTCCCTCCGTCCGTCCTCTCCCTCCCTCTGCTCACATCCTTAAACTCTCAAGCGCTGATTCAGCTGCTAGTCCACGGATGCTCCGCTCGCCGTTACGACCCACGCCGGCCCGTCTCTCTCGGTAAGTGGGACCGTGTGCTCCAGTGTGTTTGCGTGCGTGCGCCAGCAGCGTGCGAGTGCATGCCCGTGTGGTACGTGAGCGGAGACGGGAGCTCTCCTCACCTCCGCTGCCCTCCTTCACAGCGCCGCTCCTCTACGTCTGCGTGCACGCAGAGATGGAAGGACGCAGCTCTGGCCGCTCTATCTCTGCCAAAGTTGTACCGGCGCAGGTGTCGGCACACATGGCATTTTACGGCGGCACCGGCAGATAGAAACCCCGACGGACTGCGTTTCCCGCCATCTGACTTTCAGACGTGGCCGTTTGAGCGCAGCCGTTTGAGCGGCAGTTTGAGCAGATGTTTGAGTGGTGGTTCAAGCTGACATTTGAGCAGACGTTTCAGTAGACGTTTCGGCACCTGTTTGTACGTGGCTTGGAGTGTTGGCAGCGATCGTTTTTTGTTAAAGCTGATGTAGAAGTGAAGTGAAGGTGTTGGGGGAGGGAGGTGCTCTCGTTAAGCGAGCGTGAAGGTAGTTTGCTCTGGTCTATGTGCACCTGCTTGTCTGCACTTGTGTGTTGTCACGCGAGAGATCCAGTAAGGGAAGAATTTGCCGTGGCCTCTCAGAAGAGCCGGATGGCTGGTCAGCTCTTTACCTGCTAAATTTACTCTGGGGGAATAGGGACAGGAGTTGGGCCCAGTCGCCTGGGCATGCTTAAATGTGGACTGAACCGGAGACGTGAGGATCGGGTGACAGCTGGACGGTTCTGGAGTGGAACAGCTGCTGATGCTGGAGGGATGACCAAGGGTGTGTGTGTGTGTGTGTGTGTGTGTGTGTGTGTGTGTGTGTGTGTGTGTGTGTGTGTGTGTGTGTGTGTGTGTGTGTGTGTGTGTGTGTGTGTGTGTGTAGTGACATAAGCACATTTTCAACTAAAGGTTCCATCTATGGCATAGAGCTGGTGAGCTCAAATTAAAAGTTGGCTGTGCAGTTGAGAGAGGGAGTTGAAAGTGTGTGTGTGTGTGTGTGTGTGTGTGTGTTGGGGGGGTCGATTTACACAAACCACAGTCTGGTCTCGTCAGTAACGGAGGGATGAAAAACAAAGGAAGGTGGAGGTGAGGGAGGAGATGTGATTTATGATGAGGTCTTTAATTACACCGCGGCTGTGAGAGCTTGTTCTCCCGCTGCTGTGCTGCTCATCGCCGTCAGTCCCCTGCACACAATTCCATATCAGCACAGACCAATTTTAACTTTGCGCATACATTTTCATATTAAAACCCGGGAGAGCCGGGCCGTCTCCGGCTAAATATTTTTACAGTGCAGACGCATATAATTGTCAATCTGTTCGACAGTGCAAATATATATAGTCATAGTGTAAATGTCATTTAATAAGATAAATATAATCTTGACAGTGTAATGCAGATGAATGCGGAGGTAAATGTGTTTGTAGTGGGTGGTGGAGGAGGTGGTGGGGGGGTGGATGAGTGACGGGGTTTAAGCTCACGTACAGGATGGGTAGATGGGTCTCTGGGTTCATACAGCCAGGCCGTCTGTGCAGGTGCTCCAAGGAAACACACTGCACCTCAACAGGGCAAAATCTTAGTGTGATGTTTACATCCTCATATACATGCACGGACACACACGCGCGCGCACACACACTCTCACATGGCTGGAGGCTACAGGGGGTGGTGGACTCCTCCTCTAAGTGCCCTCTGCTGTAATTATCAGTCACACTGAGTGTTTGTCACGCTCAGGTAACACACCCAAACTGACACACATGCACACTCACACACACACACACACCGCATGCATCTCCACTATGTTCAGTTAATGCCACAGCCACGAGCTCCATTAGAACAGTGACATCAGCGATGGTCTAATTCATTAGAAGCGTGAGTCTGCTGTGTGCTATTTGCCTATAAATTGGTATTGATTTGTGAGGGGAGGGGGTTCCAGACTCATGGACAACACACACACACACACACACACACACCCACACACACAAACACACAAACACACACACACGCACACACACAAACGCACACACACACACACAAACACACAAACACAAACACAAACACACACACAAACACACACAAACACACTCGCACATGCACACACACACACACACACACACACACACACAGGTCCTCATTACATTTTGCAAAGCATCATTTTAACTGTAACCACGGTCACAGTAATGCACTGTAATGTATATTGAATGCTGCAATGTACAGAATTGTTTCTGTGCCGTAAGATCAAGCTTGTACAATCAGATCTTCACTGGTCTATACAGTAGAAAAAAAGAGACAGAGAGAGAGAGACCATCAAGGGTCAGTGGGAGCAAGGGGGAGGGGAGAGAGAGAGAGAGAGAGAGAGGAGGAGGAGGAGGGTTGTGTGTGGTGCAGGCTGTATAGGCTGTGCATTATGGAGTGGGAGCGTGTGGAGGGGAGGCGGAGGGGAGGCGGAGGGGAGGCAGTGAGGAGAGGTCAGTGATATAGATCATCAGAGAAGCACTTATCTCCTCTGGACCACGGCGTGTCCACAACCGAGACTGTTCAAGAGTGATCAGAGAAGATCTCAGCTCTGCAGTGGACGCAAACTTTCTCACCTGTGTTTGAGTGTGTGTGTGTGTGTGTGTGTGTGTGTGTGTGTGTGTGTGTGTGTGTGTGTGTGTTTGAGTGTGCGTGTGTGTGTGTGTGTGTGTGTGTGTGTGTGTGTGTGAGAGAGAGACAGAGAGAGATGGGAGGAGGGACAGAGAATGAGTGTGGAAGGCAGGATGAGAGACCCAGGGAGTGAGAGAAAAAAAGAGGGAGGGAGTGAAAGAGAGAGAGAGAGAGACTGCAGTACCTGGGACAGTGAGAGTGGGAGAGAGGAAAAGAGAGAGGGAGATATTGCACTTCTTCCTCTTCACCTTTTATTCTGTGCGTTGTCTTTGGTGCATTGGCCCATCTGAAGCTGGGGGACTCAACCTGACAGCTACCCACTAGGTAAGCACCAATGTCTCTCTCTCTCTCTCTCTCTGTCCTTCTCTTTCTCTCCCTCTCTCTCTCTCTCTCTCTCTCTCTCTCTCTATCTCTCTCTCCCCCCATCTCTGCTGCAGCTGTACCTCTAGGGCTGACAGTCAAGGTGAATCGCGCACGTTGCTGCTCTGCGTAGCCTGACTTTAAAAGGAAAAAAAACTGCTCTCCCGGTAAAACTAGAACATCCTGCTGCGTGTGTATGTGTGTGTGTGCGCGTGTGTGTGTGTGTGTGTGTGTGTGTGTGTATGTGTGTGTGTTTGTATGTGTGTTAATGTTACGCACATGTGTGTGCAGCAATGCAGTTTTTTTTCAGGGAGACCATGAGACTTTGAAACAAGTGCAAGTGTGTAATTTAAGAGAGAGACAGGTAGAGAGACAGGTAGAGAGACAGGTCCCAGACTGCTATCCACACACATGCAGATGGAATCATTTAAATTGCTGGGTTTTAATCTTCATGTGATTTGGTCAGTCATCAGCGGATTATCCTTGAGAAACGAAGCAGAAAATATAAGGTGCTGCACACTTGACGTGTGAAGAGACTGGACCACGCCACACGGGGAACAGGGGGCGCTGTGTGGGCACGGACCCCCAGTCCAGCCCATCTCCTCTAAAACGGACTAAAGAAATCCTGCAGTACTCATACAGGAACAGAACTGGGAGACAAAAGCTGGCGAGCGCCAATCAAAATGCGGCTCCGTAGGCGAGGGGCGGGACAGCCGACGGGTTTCAGCTCGGTGGGACCGGACCATGCTGGAGGGGAAGAGCACGGCGAGGCCTGTGGGGATCGGGGAGGTGGGCCGTGGGGCGGAGCTGTGGGCCGTGGGGCGGAGCTGTGGACGGTGGGGCGGAGCTGTGGGCCGTGGGGCGGAGCTGTGGACGGTGGGGCGGAGCTGTGGGCCGTGGGGCGGAGCTGTGGGCCTTGGGGCGGAGCTGTGGACGGTGAGCCCCTGAAGCCTGTTTGGGGGACATACTTCTTTATATACCCATATGAACAAGAGCAGCTATGGAATGTAAAGAAGTATGTATCCCAGGCAGGGGAGAGAGTCGGGGGAGGGGGGGGTGTCTTCCGGAAAGGACATGTCCTGGGACACACTTCCAGCAAAGACGGACAGATCTGGGAGCTCAGGTGTAAGGGGACGCAGATCCAGCAGAGGCAGGTGGATCTGGAAGCTCAGGTGTAAAGGGGAAATGGATCCAGCACGGGCGGGTGGGTCTGGGAGCTCAGGTGTAAGGGGAGGGACGAGGGGCGGGTGGTTTCACAGTTCTTCAAAGAGGTTTTGGTGCATTTGAACTGGACATGGTACTGTGTGTGTGTGTGTGTGTGTATGTGTGTGTGTGTGTGTGTGTGTGTGTGTGTGTGTGTGTGTGTGTGTGTGTGTGTGTGTGTGTGTGTGTGTAGGTATGCAGGTGTAGTCAGAGAATGTCATCTGTTTGTGTTCTTGCTTGGTGCTGGGCTGTTGTATGTGGAGAAAGACATGTTTGTTCTTTGTTCTTACCGATATATAGAGTGGAATCAGTTTGTCGGCATTAACGGAAATCCAATTGTGTTTCTCTCATGTACAGAAACACACAGGCAGCAAATATAATCCAAATGGTGCAGTGAAAAAAATGCTTACTAATGGATAACGTGATCAGAGAGTGAGACAGTGGGAGAGAGAGAGAGAGAGAGAGAGAGAAAGAGACCCATACCCATTATACATTATACATAGCCACAAGGATTTACTAGAAACTATTACTTTGTTAGAGCATCTGAGAACACTGTCACAGTCATGTCAGTCTGTCTACTTCAAAATGCATGAGTCTGACTCTACCATGGGACTCTTAGCTTTTATCTGCGTGTGTCTGTGTGTTTAAGGGCGAGTGTCTAAGCTGCGCTGTGGGGCCATCGTTTATCCTTCTGCATCAGCGCAGAGCTGGTGTGTCTGGATTAGAGGGGGCACACATACGCACAAGACATCTGGAGAGTGTAACCAAAATAAAAGTGCTTGTTGGACAGAGAGCATCAGAGCCAGAGAGGGTTGGTCCGCTGGGGATAGCTGCTGAATCGCAGATCTCACTTTTCACACACTGAGGTGAGCTTGACATCCGGTATGAGTGTGTATGTCTGTGTGCGCGCGCGTGTGTGTGTGTGTGTGTGTGTGTGTGTAGTGTGAGGAGGAAAAAGTGAATAAATGAAGCATCACAGGAAAATTATTCAGATCTTTAAAAAAAAAGGCAGTGCTTAGAGAAGACGTCTTAACCTAACGGCTTAACACAGGTGGATAAGAGTATGGTTTTAGGGGAGCGTCTGCCTTAAAATGGAGATGAAGAAGCGAGAGAGAGAGAGAGAGAGAGAGAGAGAGAGAGAAAGTGGGATAGGATACTCCTGGGAATGAGAGAACGGCTGACCGAGATGAGAGTGGGAACATATAGCACACAGCAGCAGTACTGTAGCACCAGGAATGTGGGACTCATGCTCACTGTGTCTCTCTGTCACACACACACACACACACACACACACACACACACACACATGGTGTGGACAACAAGAGCAGTTTGATACAATGAAAATACAGGTCAGGTCAGTGAGGTTAGTGTGTGAGATCATATGTGTGAGGAAAGAGAGTGGGTGTTTTGGGTAGGCCAGCAGTAGGCATCGTGAATGGGGGTGGTGTGTGTGTGTGTGTGTGTGTGTGTGTGTGTGTGTGTGTGTGTGTGTGTGTTGCATTGTTCTGTCACTTTGCCTGTGTCAGCAGGTGGAAGAGCTCATCAGGACATTAAATATGCAACAATGCTGACTGAGCTGCTGTGCTGAGGTAGCCAAAGCTAGAGGCCAGGGGGTCCACTAGAGTCAGGGCACTCCCACTAACCCCGCCCCAGACCCGCCCCAGACCCTCCCCAGACCCGCCCCAGACCCACACCAAACCCACCCAAGACCCGCCCCAGACCCACCTATATTGGGTGCTAAACGTACACAAATTGAAGAGGTCGCAAAATCTATGACCATCGATAGATGGAAAATGTGTGAAATAATCCAAATAATTTATGTATTCAAAATTTGTTTCTTTGAGAATTTCTTTGAGAAAAGTTATCAGGTAAATTAATGATATGCATGGACTTGTGAATTTGTTAATCTTACTGTACAATCTCAGTGATGTGACAAGTTAGAGAATTTAAAACCGATCACAGGCCTGCGTTTACGTTCCAGCACCATGTATTCTGATTTATGTATCCCAGTAAATCAGCTGCGCAAGCAAGAAGTGTATAAAAAAAATAGAATGCCCTATTTAGTTTAAGGGCCGTTAAATCACAAAAAGTCACACATCCAGTGTCCACCGGTGTGAAAGAACAGAAAACACAGCCCATCAAGTTGTCGTGTGTGTAATCCAGCATGTTGTGAGCAGTAGCGGGTGGTGTCGAGAAGCTGTATGTGCTTGTTTAAGGAGGAATATAAATTCAGTGCAGCGTATATCAGTGCGGGTTCAAGAGAGCAGCTCGCTGACAAGCAGCGTTAGAAGTCATTACACAATAAGCCCACGGTACCTGACATCTGCTCAGCCAGGAAGTTATGATGAAGGCTCTTATCTCTGAGCCTAAACTAGCCTGCTCAGTGCCTTTGAGGCACCATTAAACCCTGCGTGTGGTGTGATGTGAAGGGACACTATTGTTTCAAGCTGTGTGGTTTGTGTGTGTGTGTGTGTGTGTGTGTGTGTGTGTGTGTGTGTGTGTGTGTGTGTGTGTGTGTGTGTGTGTGTGTGCGCTTGTCAGAAGCATGTGCGCAGAGAATCAATCTATGCTTGACACTTCAAACCATATAAAATTCTGTATAATTACTTACGAGTGCAGAATTAGCAGTTACCATCAGTTTTAGACAGAACCAGTCGTGCAAATCACTGGAATCAGAGGTCAAAGGTTAGGCTTTTAGAGTCAGCACAAAGGTCAGCATGGCCTAACGTTCTGTTCCTCCCAGGCCGGTCATTACCCACGATCCCCCCCTGACAAGCCGTCAGCCTGTCAGTCAGACGTCCTGGCCCCTCCCCCAGCTCCCTCCGCGTGGAGACCAGAGCTCCCTGTTCCTGCCGTGGCTTACACCTCCTCTGGGGATGCACGGATGAGGCAGCCCTGCATAAATGAACAAGTCCCTCCACAGCACTGAGGGGAAAACTAGCGGCGGCTGGCGTGTGGAGATCACCTGTGGCCCGTACACAGGGAGGACGTACAGCCGTCAGCTTTAGAGACCCGCCGGCCTGGGGGGCGGATTTGTTTGTTCAGAAATATTGTGGTTGCGATGAAATTAAAGGGCCTCAGAGCATATGTAGAGCAGCTCTTCAACACACCACGCACACACTTCAGCTCATCACACACACATCGCAACTCAGCGCACACGCGCTTCAGCACGCACACACACCGCAAAATACCACACACACGCTTCAGCGCAGCACACACACACGCGCAACACACACACTTCAGCGCAGCACACACACATCGCAACTCACCACAGATGCTTCAGCACGACGCACACACCCCGCAACACACCACACACACTTCAGCGCAGCACACACACACATCGCAACTCACCACGCAGATGCTTCGGCGCAGGGCACACACCCCGCACCACACCACACACACGCTTCTGCGCAGCACACACACACTGCAACACACCCCACAAAACACAGCACATGCATTACAGCACAACACACACATGCTTCAACGCAGCACACACACACCACAAACCACAGCACATGCATACGTCAAGACATCACTAACTTCAACAAACTACACATACATATCAACACACCACCTACGCCCTTCAACACATCACACATATTAATACATTACACACACCTCACCCACTACAACACACCACACAGAACATGCTGCATTATGTTCCTCAACAAACACACATGTGCTTCATCACACACATGAACACCCCCGCACACGAATCAACACATCCGAGCCATCCCCACGCACACACCCAAGATCAATGCTTTTGCAATTTGTTTCGATCAATTAAAGCAACATCTGCTAGCATTTAACCACAATAACAGCAAGGCCCAACCACACCATGAGCGAATGAGAGAGAAAGTGAGAGATTGAGTGGGTGAGAGAGTGAGCGGGTGAGAGAGAGTGAGAGAGTGAGTGGGTGAGAGAGAGTGAGAGAGAGTTTGAGTGGGTTAGAGAGAGTGAGGGAGAGTGAGTGGGAGAGAGAGATTGAGCGGGTGAGGGAAAGTGAGAGAGAGTGAAATACAGTGAGTGGGTGAGAGAGAGTGAGCGAGCTGTAGGGTAGGGTAGTATCTCTGATCTGAATAGGGGCCATATCTCTGATCTGAGTAGGGGCCGTATCTCTGATCTGAGTAGGGACCGTATCTCTGATCTAATTAGGGGCCGTATCTCTGATCTAATTAGGGGCCGTATCTCTGATCTAATTAGGGGCCGTATCTCTGATCTGAGTAGGGGACGTATCTCTGATCTGAGTAGGAGTCGTATCTCTGATCTGAGTAGGGGCCATATCTCTGATCTGAGTAGGAGTCGTATCTCTGATCTGAGTAGGGGCCATATCTCTGATCTGAGTAGGGGCCGTATCTCTGATCTGAGTAGGGGCCATATCTCTGATCTGAGTAGGAGTCGTATCTCTGATCTGAGTAGGAGTCGTATCTCTGATCTGAGTAGGGGCCGTATCTCTGATCTGAGTAGGGGCCGTATCTCTGATCTGAGTAGGAGTCGTATCTCTGATCTGAGTAGGGGCCATATCTCTGATCTGAGTAGGGGACGTATCTCTGATCTGAGTAGGAGTCGTATCTCTGATCTGAGTAGGGGCCTTATCTGTGATCTGAGTAGGGGCCGTATCTCTGATCTGAGTAGGGGAAGTATCTCTGATCTGAGTAGGGGACGTATCTCTGATCTGAGTAGGGGACGTATCTCTGATCTGAGTAGGGGACGTATCTCTGATCTGAGTAGGGGACGTATCTCTGATCTGAGTAGGGGCCGTATCTCTGATCTGAGTAGGGGACGTATCTCTGATCTGAGTAGGGGACGTATCTCTGATCTGAATAGGGGCCATATCTCTGATCTGAGTAGGGGCCGTATCTCTGATCTGAGTAGGGGACGTATCTCTGATCTGAGTAGGGGACGTATCTCTGATCTCAGTAGGGGACGTATCTCTGATCTGAGTAGGGGACGTATCTCTGATCTGAATAGGGGCCATATCTCTGAACTGAGTAGGGGACGTATCTCTGATCTGAGTAGGGGACGTATCTCTGATCTGAGTAGGGGACGTATCTCTGATCTGAGTAGGGGACGTATCTCTGATCTGAATAGGGGCCATATCTCTGATCTGAGTAGGGGACGTATCTCTGATCTGAGTAGGGGACGTATCTCTGATCTGAGTAGGGGCCGTATCTCTGATCTGAGTAGGGACCATATCTCTGATCTGAGTAGGAGTCGTATCTCTGATCTGAGTAGGGGCCATATCTCTGATCTGAGTAGGGGACGTATCTCTGATCTGAGTAGGAGTCGTATCTCTGATCTGAGTAGGGGCCTTATCTGTGATCTGAGTAGGGGCCGTATCTCTGATCTGAGTAGGAGTCGTATCTCTGATGTGAGTAGGGGCCATATCTCTGATCTGAGTAGGAGTCGTATCTCTGATCTGAGTAGGGGCCTTATCTGTGATCTGAGTAGGGGACGTTTTCACAGAGCTCTGCTAGACGCCATAACTTTTAACTCAACGGACGCTGTTTCCTTGGCTACTGCCCGGTGTGAGGTGTCAGTCAGCAGGCTCGCACCCCCCCTCGGGCCGGACGGGCGGGGTAATTAAAGCCCTCCGCTGCTGTAAAGTTGAAGGAAGTAATTAAAAGAACAAGGGCACTCCAGCAGAGGCCCTAGCCTGTCAGAGACGAGGAGGGACGCTCGCCCGTCCCCACACTCACACAGCCAGAGACACTCACCCGTCCACACGCTCACACAGCCAGAGACACTCACCCGTCCCCACACTCACACAGCCAGAGACACTCACCCGTCCACACGCTCACACAGCCAGAGACACACACCCGTCCACACGCTCACACAGCCAGAGACACTCACCCGTCCACACACTCACACAGCCAGAGACACTCACCCGTCCACACGCTCACACAGCCAGAGACACACACCCGTCCACCACAGTCACATAGCCAGAGACACTCACCCGTCCCCATGCTCACACAGCCAGAGACACTCACCCGTCCCCACGCTCACACAGCCAGAGACACACACCCGTCCACCACACTCACACAGCCAGAGACACACACCCGTCCACCACACTCACATAGCCAGAGACACTCACCCGTCCCCACGCTCACACAGCCAGAGACACTCACCCGTCCCCACGCTCACACAGCCAGAGACACTTCACCGTCCCCACACTCACACAGCCAGAGACACTCACCCGTCCCCACACTCACACAGCCAGAGACGC